>NW_021130949.1:1256032-1538489 GCF_004193835.3 Ostrinia furnacalis
TTCAAATTCGACAGTTCACGAAGTCAAACATTTCCGAACTGGGTAATAGAATGTACAAAATGTAACAGTATTGTTGTTCACGGGAAACGTTAATGGCACGACGCATCGCCACCAGCGGTGCCACGCGCTGCATCGGCAAACATTCGTTATGAACTCACCTCTACTTACGGGAAATTGCAGTGCCACTAAGTAAACTAAGGAAAAATATACGGCGCTCCAACCGGGACACTTTTCAGAATTCGCTACCGAGACAGTGCTCCTTTGAAAACGTCTCAAAGAGCTCCGTCTACGGTAAATTAAAAACAAAAATACGATACTGAGACACATTAGTGCTTCTACAAAAACCTTAAGACTTTGCAATGTTTCCCAACGTAATTAGTGTTAAGTTATTAAAAGAGAAAACTAAAATGTGTACGAAAACACACGTGTTTGCTTTTATTTTATATAAATTAGTTTTAAACCATTTAAACATTGTAAAATTTTGCTTTAAATGTCCACTTTCAATGTCAAAATTTATTTTAAATGTAGCGCAAAACTTTCTGTGAGCGTACAAACATAGATAATTAAGGGGCATGAGATTTTGAATATTTTATGAATGAGAAATTAATATGTATGAGGACGTGGCTACTAGACAGAAATTATTAAAATTTGCATAGTTAATGAGTGAGTTTATAAATGTAATTGGAATGTTTAATTATTGTCTGTAACCTGTAATAAAAAGTGATAAAACAGAATGCCATAAAACACAACATTATAAAAAATGATCGTCAAAGAATTTGGTTTAGATATTTTTTTTATTCTTCATCATCATCATCATCATGATCTCAGCCAATGGACGTCCACTGCTGAACATAGGCCTCCCCCAATGCTTTCCATATAACCCGGTTGGTAGCGGCCTGCGTCCAGCGCTACCTGCTGCCTTTATGATGTCGTCGGTCCACCTTGTGTGGACGTCCCACGCTGCGTTTTTTTTTATTTTTATTATCTAGTCCTAAAGCACATATTATTTTAACTAAACATTCCTAAAGGATATTTACCTATATTTACATTCAATTAAATTCTTATATCTACATTCAATCCATTTTTTTTTGTATTTTAGACTTTAGTCGATACTACGCTTCCACGCAATCTATGCACATGTCGTGGCAGCTTTTAATTAAGGCTACACTATAAACATGTATTGTTTTCAATGTTTTTTTTCCTGTTAATTGTGTATGTCTTGTTAGCTGTCCTTAAATAAATAAATATATTAAACGGCTAAAGTTAGTGTTATGACTTATCACTCATAGGCCAAGTTAAGGTTTATTGGCTGAGTTTTGTCAAACAAAGAATGTTCCTAATCGGGGAAGTCCCGTCATAATCCCGGCGCGTTCCAATCTCGATTCAAGCGAGTCATTTCACGTAACGTTCGTTCATCAGCGGTAGACATAGTGATGAGAACCAACTCGTCCTTAAGAACTTCAAATAATAATATCGTCTACAATTCAGACTTTTTTTCTATAAAATAACTTATTTTAAGTCTAATAATATAATCGTTTAATGATTTTATTGATTAGGTATGTAGTGAAAGTTGATAGATTGTTAATATAATTTTATTCACAAAAACTTTAAGATTCGAATTTCAATTCGCTGTGATATCGTTGAATATAATTTTTGACAGCATTCCTAAACATTTACCTATTTTACTCGATACCAGAAATTACCGACACGGCACATCACTAGTCGGCGAGGCAACAAAACTATGTCGGCGCTCCTGGCACATTGCGCGTGTAATTGCCGCGAACGCGCGACGAGCCGCCATTAATCTCGGTAACACTCGATAAAACGCAAGTCACGATATAATGTAATACTTGCTCGGTACGCGCAAAGTTGCCCCAGCACTGAGCATATTCTGCAAAACTTTGACGATTCACACGACGAATTGTGGTGACTTTAATATGTCGCGACGTCACTATACTTCATCACAAACATTAATTATTACCTGCTTGTTAAATGCTAATTATTACATGAAACTTTTACAACAGAAATGCTTTCAAATTCTGTGGAGATTTAAAATAGGCACAAAAACTCGCATCAAAAACGGAAAGTTGTCCTGTCATTTGCGCAACCTTTCCCCGAAGTTGTCAGAAAGTTTATTCACAAGTCGTTTCGAATGCAACCGCGGTGCGGAGTAATTAATTACGGAGTCTTTCCGTGGGGTTCTTATGATAAAGGTATTTGACAATTATTGAAAGAAACGGGCAGCTCAGCGTGGACGTAGCCGGGCCCCACTCTCATGGAGCATTCGGCGCAAATTGAATTTGCGCGAACGCCGGCGACGAGCCAGTTTGCGCTGCTAACTAGCTGAGACGTGAATGCCACCCCTGTGTTCATATTATATCTATCTAACGATTCAGTCTTCGTTTCCTCTAACATATTCAGTGCGCACCGAAAAGTGTGGAATTTCTAACAACGTTATTAAAGTTGATATTCATAAAGGGAAGTATACCTACCTAGCTAGTACCTGAATGAATTGACTTTAGGTAACGTCTAATTGAAATTATTTTATGGAAATAAAAACTGACTCGACAATTTTAGAATTACGTAAACGAAGTATTTTGAGGTACAATTCCAAACCAATCAATTGTATTCATATTCTGTTGCACGTCCACAGCGTTAAAACCAAAATACGACAAAATGGAAATATTGATTAAATAACGCTGCTCTGCCGCGTATAGAGCACGGACGTGACAAGTTGAATAGAACCACGAACGACTATTTGTTACACAACCCACTACAACACTAAACCGCTGCCCGCGAGCTCTCGACAAAAATGAAAACGAGACGTGCGGGCATTTGTGTCCTTTACCCTATAATAACCTATTGTTTTCAATCAAGACCCCGGCGGCGAGCGAGCCAGAAAGAGTCTAATAGTGAGCGAGAGAAAGCACATTTGTCTTGTCCCGGGCCGTTAGCGTATATTACGCCGCTGAGACATTGCCCCTTTGTCCTTCGTTTTTCATCGTTAACGAAAAATTAGCAAGTTCCGAGCCAGTTTTGATACTGTTAGTTGAGTGCTCCAGTTCGAACGAAAACACAAATGCATCTGCTAAAATGGGTGCAAAGCAGCTTATAAATAGAGGCAAAAGCTCTTCAATACTAATATTATTTATATTTCAAGTTGCTTATGATTAAATAGAACTATGTATAGTTACCTTACACAGTAACAAACTTGGTATTAAAGTAGCTTTTTCTAAGATAGAAACGAGATTTCATTTAACTTATCTAGTCTCATTGCAATTTTAGTACCTACGCTCTGGAAGCAGAGATTTTGGCTAGCAAAATACTAAATTAAAGATTATACCTATTAGACAAAACATATTTTCTTTTAAGGCTTTATAGAAGTTTATTTTATTTATTTAGTGATTATAAGATGTTAGTAAACTTCTATAAAGCTAAGTTACAATAACTACTTTAATTAAGTAATTACAAAAAAAGTCGACAAATCGGCTTTATTGATAAGTTGTGCTGCTAACAAGATGCGCATGGTGCACGGCTTATTAAAAGTTTGTTTTTCAAATAAAGCACGTCTAGTGGTTAAACTTTGTGACAACAGCCCGCTTCAAGAGGCCCTGTAATGAGTGGGTAGGGGTGGCTGAGTGTGCTTGGATGAAAAAGTTAATTATAGACAGTTTTCTCAATCAAAGCTAGTCGGTATATTTTGACGTTACATCCAAATAATACATGCAATTGTTTAAAATGGTTATGTGTGTGTAAAATTGCTGTCAACCTTTTTGATAGTAAGACTGCTCAAGACCCCTGGTGCGGAATAGGCGTTTATACAAGTATATTTACTGGTATTATAGTAAACAATACATATGTCATTGATAAAATGCTTTGTTTTTCTTACTTGCACATATGACATTACTGGAACGCTCGGCATACCCAACTTTAGCGCACCCCTACCCTTGTCACACTAAACCTCGCTCCCCTGACGCCATAACAACTAACTACTGATCACTCCGAAAAGTATTCTTTATTATTATTCCAACGCTCATGTAAAACTCTAATAATTGTTGGAGAAGTTAAGCCAAATCTTATTAGTTAACTTTTAGCAAATTAAGAAAAGAAAAAATATTGTGCCGTCTACAAATCCATTACCGCGAGTAACAGATGGCATGATCAAGATTTATGCCGTAATTTACTCAATCGACGCATAACAGCTTTCCCGTTTTACTAACTACTACATGAAAGTAGTTATGAAAACGTTGACAATGTTCCCGGCGCCACGGAGTCTACTCACTTTTGTCCCCTCTAAATCTTGTAGCAACACCGTGTCATAATGCAAGCAAGACACAAACATCCCTACGTGCGCCAAGCTGGTTAAGTGGTTTGGAAGAAAAACATCACGAAAACTTTTTTATTGTTGTAGGCCATTTAAGCCATATCGTCTTAGAGGTGAGTAGTAACTTTATGTAACATCTTTCGCACCACATTTCCCTCCAAAACCTTATGCTAAACACAGTATCTTTCCAAAATTACAAAACAACTTTAATTACTAAGACGGCGAAAGATCGTCCGGTATCGCCCTCAAAAGTTCGTTAAACATCCCTCTGCTGGCAGTTGCCTTTTTTTGTTACCGGGACTTCGTAATAATAACCTTTGTAATTCTTCAAGTAAAACTTCATAAAGTTTGCAAGTGTACTGTGCCCAAAACGAGTTCCTCTTCTTTAAATATTAAGGAGAAATTATTTTGGTTTCAAATCTCTACATTACACGTGGGACGCTTTCGGACTATACTGTTTCGCAGTAGTAAGACAAATCTAGATAAGATTTTGCGGCGAAATGACAAGGATGCAGTGATTTCATCTGATGAGGAAGAGCGATAAAACTTTACGGTTTTCAAGTAGGTACTCGTAAAAGGATTGGGAGGTAATAAATACCGACTTTCAAAATCCCTTTTTTATGCAATCGTTTCAAATTGAGAATTTCAAATACGAGTTCCGACTACGAGACGAGGGGTGATGATATAGGTACATGTACATACCTACGTATATCTCTACATAGCGCATTTTTGTAAGTGGGGATAGATGTTTCGTATAAAAATCTAGTGTTTACATACTGGAAGAGTAATATTTATGTATATGTTTTGTGTGAATTTTTTTTTTTCATTTCACTCAGCTGAAGAACTTGCGAGAGAAACCTGTTTTTCTAGAAAGTCAACAAGAACCGCCTCAAAAGACAGTTACTTAATATAAAAGCTGCATCCAACCCGGTATTTGTGAGAAAACTAGCAGTTAGCTTGCAGCTGGAAGCCAGTGTGGAATGTCTCGAGGCGGGGTCGCCGGTTCGCACAACGCGAGACGTGTGCTCGCCGGCAGCCCCGCCGCCCGACTGAAGCGCCCGCGCCCCAAAGCCGACCCTGGCCCCGCTACACAGAATATTTTTTTGTGGGGACATCATAATAATAGCTCTGTATTACTTCAGGAGAAATTCCAAGAAGTTTATAACTCGAGATGAGTTTCGTGTTCCTTGTCATAAATAATAAAGCGGTCGTCGACGACTACAACCTTGTGCAGATTTTAAGTGAAGTAAAAATTCAAGAAATAATTTTTCACTTTTGGGGCCCAGAGTCAGAAGGACATTGTTGGAAGTTTCTTAAATTAATGAAGATTTCACGGAGATTGTGACTTTCAGAACCTTTGCTAATCGAGGGAAATTGTTCTTTTTGAGTTAGGAAGAAGAATGATATTTGAAAACATTCCAAAAGTTTTTGGTTGGACGACTGTATTGCATATTGTGAAAAAGTGACTCGCCATTATTAGACAGCTTACAGATGTCGTGAGCCACATTCTTGTCAAATTGAATACGTGATAAATAACTTGCCATTACTTCCTAATAACCATCCCTTTGTTAATCACAAACACGGCAAAGTAAGAACAAGTATACTTAGTGCGTATTAACTCAACTATCAATCTAACATCATAAATTTTGTTTAACGCTCAAACTCCTAACACGACGGAGGCACTATTCTCCCCGTGCTGTCTACAGATTCTACTTAAGTTAATGGATAAGTTGCGAAGGCACGGAGTTTACTTTGTGTTTTCAGGTAGACGGACTTGATCGAGAAGTTTTCTTCGTTAATTTGAACTAGTAAAGAGCTTCACAAAACTGACAAGGTAGTTTAGAAACAATGTTATCAGTTTGTCATGAATCATAAGAAATATTTAGCCAAGTTATTCAATTTACCTCCAATATTATTTTATCTCCAAGGTACTTTATATGCTAGTTATAGCACAAGTTTAATCAAATTATCTGATTAGCTACTCGGTTGTTACTCTTTTGTTCATATTCATACAAAGTTTCCTATGAAAATTCTCTAACATATTCAAGTAAGCAGGCAAGTATTCAACGAGCAACAAATTACGAGTGAATTACAAGTTATTTCCAAAAAAGCAACTTGCTCGGAACTCCCCGCCTAAAGAATTATGAAGATTAGCATAACAAAGTAAGCTGAAACTGTGTTCTGGGAATGCGTCGCCTTTCGGAACTTACAAATCTGCTACCTACTTTATTTACGAATTTTTAAGCTCGACAATTCAGAAAGAAACCCTACCAAATGGTAAAAAAGTTAAACAATAGAGGGTGTTTTAAATGCGTCACTTATTTTCATTAATAAAGCACAGATTCACTACCTTGTTTTTCAAAGAAACTCTATAATTTACAATGCGTTCGTTTTTACACAGTATGGTGCAATAGTTTTACAACATTAATCCATACAAAAAAAAATACTTACATGCTGCTGTAGTCAAATGCCTATGTTTTTTCAACGGAAAATCAGTTGGAAAGTATACAGTCTAATAAATTAACCATCGAAGCAGTACCTAGTTTCTCTAGTATAGTGCGTCAAGCGTTATTATAAAACCTGCTCAGAGCGTCGCGTGAATGCGCTGTCAAAGGGCTTCTTGATTAGCGCGTACCAAGAACGTGGATAAAATGGGAATTTAATAACTTGTCAAAGAAGAACCTAAGCTTTAAGAAAAAAATATACCTACCTAGTTACATTTTTTTTATATATTTAGTGATGGCACTATAAATAATCACCCCTCGAGCAACTCTAAGGCTGGGTTGCACCATCTTACTTTAACTTTGACAAACGTCAAAAATCTGTCAAACTCCATACAAAAACCATCGGTTATCGTCATAGTTTCCGTCAAAGTTAGGTGGTGCAACTCAGCCTTAGTTAAACCTTGTTTTACATCTAGATGTGCTGTAAAAGGAACAAAATAGTTTTCAGTCTGATTAAATTTTATAAGCTCTCGAATTTGGCCAGAAGGAAGTCAACATTTGTCCTGTTCAGAAAAAGTCTTTGTACGATTTTCTTTAGGTCTCAAAGCACAAAGCTCAGGTCAACATGTTCAAAAAGTCACGATACGAAGGTCCTGAACGTCTGATTTCAGTCACAATAAACATCGAGTGCAGTCGGCGCAGGACGCTGGTAGCGGGCCCCAAATGAAATAAACTCCATTAGGTAATTGGTAGCGGAGGCGGAGGCGGAGGCGATATCGAGGGGTAGCCGCGTGGTGCTGCTGCCTTGCCAAATAGCAAAGCGAAAGCTAATGTTACATTTCAATTTTTATGGAAAAATACGGGATTAATATCTCCAATCGCTGCTTACTTTTATCAAGGTACGTCCGAATACGGATGTTTGTTTTTGGGTAACGTTAGTCTATCCTTAAGCTGTGCTCACATAACACACTCAAAAAAGACAACGGACAGAAGAGAATAACATAGGTACATACATCTTATAGTACGTTATGTACACAGCAACATATTGGCAAATAAAATTTAAACGGCATTATCAAAAGAACTCTTAAGTGACGAGCATATCGACATGGAGCGGATCGTCCAAGTTCTCGTATTAAAAGTTAAAAAGTAGCCCTTACAAAGCTCGTACGTGTTCTTTGTCTCAAGTTTTGTACTCACCTCTAAGGAAGTTCCCCTCGCGGCAACTAATATTAGTCAATTAGGTATTCAGGGCGCGCGCGGTGAGGCGCACCCCGCTCGCTGCGTTCGACTGCGTCGCTGGCCAAACGGAACGGCAAGTCCATCGCAGACTGAGCAATCAGATTGGGCTACTTCTTCTTCAGTCTTGTGGGTAATGGACCTGGTCGTCTTCTTTCACTCACAGCTGAGTGTAAGCCTAAACTGTGTGACTGAGGTGCGGCTACTTGTATACCAAAACATCTATCTTTACTCACTAGATTTTTTTTAAATTAATATGGATGAATTACCTAAAAATAGACTTATCTAGACTTTAATTAAAGCTTGATTCTGTTTCTCAATGCTTAAAAACTTTTGTGCAAATGTGGATGTATAAGAGACTGTGCATCTTCATCTAGCTAGTGCATCACGTCAATCTTTACTTACCAATACGTAAAGAATTTTGGTAAGACTGTTATTTTGCATACTATGTCTGCGGTCCGCACCGAAGCCACTTTCCTAGCTACGTTCTGTAATAACGGAACCCCAGCCCGATATTGCCACACAAAGTGCCAGTTGATCGCCAGCCACTAATTATTTTTTTATTAAAAATGCGATCAATGAGCTTAGTTGATAAATGTAGCCTTTGATCAAGCAAATATACCGGCAAAATACAGGGTTAAATGTAAGGGACTGGTTGGCATAAATTGAAACATGTATTTATTTACCTACTAAGGCTGAGTTGCACCACCTAACTTTGACCGTAACTATGGCGATAACCGGTGCTTTTTGTATGGAATTTGACAGATTTTTGACAACCCAGCCTTAGTAGATAGCCAAAAATTAACATCACTAGTTTTTTTTTCCTGAAATGAAAGATGAGCTTTAGTAGTGTTGTAATAAAAAATATTTTGTAGCAGTTGATATTACCCTGATTTAGTTTATTTACATTTTAAAAACACTTAGTTCACTCACAATATACATACCTAACATGCAAAATACATTTGATAAAGTCAAGTATTATACTTTTCTTGAGAAACTTCATTGTAGATCAAGTAGATTTTAAAGTCAACAAAATTTATAGGAGTAGAGCTGATCCCATAAGCCGATACCAAGTCAATCACAACTTCCTCAGTGATTACGACTGAAACGTACGAAACTGCACGGATATTTTTGTGATCATATCTTAAGAGCGCTTTTTAGAACACTCTTGGGGTTACGACTTTTATCGTTAGGAAATCTCTACTCCCTGCATAATTCATCGCTATGAAGTTGAAACCAAAGTCGTAAAAGAAATCGTTCTATGATTTCATGTCTTCGACGGGAAACTTTTAACTCGTGTTTCTTTTGAATCGATGGTCGTTACGAGCAGTGTTGGGGTTGATAATAACCCATACTACGAATCCAACAACCTGCGTTTCTTGCCAATACTGGGTACTACCACAAAGGTATGAAAATAAGATTTACTAAACTTTGTTACTCTCCTAGGTCTTATCATGTCTATGGTATACCTAAATACATGTTATTGGACAAAACTCCAGTAACAAAAACGTTTTAGTTATGAATTTTACCTTTTTATTTGTTGCATATTGTGGTCCGTCTAACTCGGGATAACGTCGGAAGCTTCTTTGCAAGAAATGCTTTATAGTACATTCCAAAAATTTCCCCTCAACATTGCGATTCAAAGAAACAAACTTTAAAGTAATTTAAATGGCGTCTTTGTTATTCTTTGCCAAAAGTTCGAAGTTATGCATTTTGTATTTTCGCGTGAACGAAGTGAAAAACATGTTTTTTTATTTTCTTTTTAGGACTTGTGTCTCTGTAAATAAGCAATCATGTAAGTAATACTAAGAATAAATCCATTCATAATAATTTATAAACAGTTAGAAGGATAAGGTAGTAATATGACTTTGAGTAGGTTACTTTTCCTCTATGGTGCCAACATCGAAAACTTAACTTAAGAAAAGTTATAAGTAACTAATATAGATTCAAAAATCTTTTTAAAAAGCCTACTAATTAATAAATACAATATTTCAATGCCTAGACGCCAGTAATTTAATCTAAAATTATAATTTGATTAGCTTTGTCTTCGGTAGACCGGGGACGGTTTCAATAATAATTATTTACTACAGTGTACAAGTACATCTCAGAGGCAAAATTCCAACGTTTCGTGGACCACATTTTTGTCAAACAATAATTTGATTAGCTCGGGCTCAAAATTATGATAACGAAAAGCATCTGTCCATTTAAGCAAGCTGCTGCCAATATTAAATTTTAAAATCTGTCTACAAGGTATTATGAAATTGTTTTTCGGAGGTGAAATGTTTTAAAAGATACAATCGGGGTGTATTTTTCTTTGTAGTAATATGTATTTAATTTAATTCCAGGGCGTAGAAATAGTTTTGCAAGAAGACTACTTACGCTTGAGGTTGTAATTTAAAACATTACTTAAATTTAAGAACTTCAATCTTATTTTTATTTAAAAAGTAAGTATTAATTTATTCCTCAGGGGCAGTTTTTAAATACTGACAATATAAGAATTATGCCACGCCAGCAATAAAAATAATGACAAACAATTCCATCTTTTATTATTCAGCAAATCCGATTTCTATCAGATTTAATGTGAGGATTGTATTATAATATAAATAAAGCCAATCTCCCCGCAAAATGGACCGTGTGGATGCCTAATCCTGTAATAAATCAGCATTTAGAGCGAATAATCATCATAAACCGTGCGTCGGTGGCGTGTGAGTGAGCGACGAACGGCGATCGCCCATACATCATGTGCCGATTACATGTATCAAATAAACATTACGACGGACTTAGCTTCTCATATATCGGGACCGCGTGTGGTCTCGCCAATAACGATATCGACGTTTTTCGGCAACAAAATTGATTTACGATTAGATACGTCCACGCCTTATTACAAACTTGTTACCGGCGTAATGCGGATCGCATTACCTACCTACGATGCTACACAATACTAATAGAAATATAGTAATTTATTAGTTTTGTTGGTCAAAATTGCAAGTTGCAAGGACGAAAGGATGGAAGGAAGGATGTATTGGTATTTTATTTTGAACGTTTTCACGGAGTTCAACAAAACAATAAGTGCCTGCCCTATGTCATTTCCACAAACTATAAACAAAACAGCCCCAAAAGAATTGAGTGAAATCGAAAAAACATCAACATCAAACAAGACGGTAAATCGACACAGTGTTGTGCTCTTGAAGTAACTTTTATGGCTACTTTACATTATCACGACGACACAATAAAGGCCCCTTCCCACGGCCGGGTTTTGTTACGGTGGCGATTGGCGGGGAAGTCAAGGGGCGCTAAGAGCCCCTGCGGGCGCGAACCCAGAATGAAACGAGCGTTTTAGAATAATGACGGTGGTGATTTTAAAACCCAATAATGTCATATCAAGCCTAGCATTAAATAATAGCATAAATAAGCATAANCCGAAAAACAAATTTTACCCCTTTTTTCAACATGGCGGCGAAAGCTCCTAGGAAAGCTTGGTCGACAATCTCAAGTTAAGCTTTTCTAGGTATCCCCTACAACATATTAAAAAATTAGAAGCGCAAATTCATTTTCTTTTTTGAATGTACGTAATGACTGGACTATAAGTAGGCATTTTAGGAAAGAACTCTTCCTCTTAGTTTTTTAACGTTACATGCATAGAATACATACACGCAACACAATATCACAGTACTAATATAGTTTTAATAATTTTACTTCGCATCAGCATTGAAGAGTTTTCTCATTTTTTTTAGATGAAGGAGTAACACGCGCACTTCATTCGGGTTATAACGCTCTATGTGGATAGAGCCTTATGAGTTCACTATTTTCAGATGATTTAAGTAGCAAATTTCAAATTCCTCACTTAGAAGTATTGCGTATTTCATAAATTTTTAGACTCTTTGTAAAAATAATTATTATTAATTATTTTCTTTCAACTTTCAATCCTGAAAAAAATTTCAGGAAGCGGAAGACCGTTGTTATTATCAAATTCGTCATGCTTTCCCGCGAGGCCTGTTCTTATTAAGGCACTAACTCAACTTTCCTGCTAAGATCTGACCGAGATAGTGAACAGAGAAAAGTAATTTACGGAGCCAGTATGATATGAATTTTAAATTGGCGTGGGGTGCAGCCCGCGGGCGCCGTCACGGACCATGCTGCGCTAGTTGCCAGCCTGCACGGATTATCCGGAATGTCCTATTTCCAGGGTCACGCCAATTGCTATTTTCTCTGATTTAAACGTGGGAAATCTTGACTTGCTCTGTTATTCCATTGCCTGAAAGTTGATCGTCAAACCATACGATATTGAAGAAAAGAAAGTATGATGATATTATGTAGGTACGGGTTTGCGATCTGTCCCTTCCCCAGATGCTAAGATTTTTTGTGCGTAATCGAATATTTTGATATTTTCAATAGCACAGCTCTGTGTATTATTCGTGCCTGAAAACTGATATTTACGCAACTGGAACACATTAAAATCATTTATCTAACACCAAAGCACGATTCTTTATGTAACAACTACTAGTATATCCAAATGTAGCAAATGGTCAAATGGATCTAACGTATTCCTTAAAAAGTACTAGGAATATTTATTTATCCAGCATTTGTAAACACCATCATAAATTCTCCAAACGCTGGCAACCCTAACCCCAGACAAACGACATCAAGCTCCACGATTAAAAATTCGACAGGGGAGCATGTCCGCTGTGTTATCGAGCCGCATGCATCTCCGCACTGTGCCTTCTGAACACTACAATTCGGTTTGCTATACGTAGTTAGACTCCACATCGACAGGTATGCTTACTCGGATGTACCTTCGAAATGCCATATTTGACTAGCTAGAACAGACCGGGGCATTTGACCGTTTTGTTTTAATATGTAACAAGAAGTACTCGTAGGTAACATTTTGATATTTTCTCAAGTCGTGCCTTCTGAACGCCACTTTTGATATCACGAAACACATTGACTCAGGTGGAACAACAAAGCCATATTGAGTTAATTTAGATTAATTATGTACCAAAATACAGACAATACTTTTTATTCGCAGTTTTCGTTCTGCATACCTACATTAACTATGTTCGTATTCGTCTGGACGACTGAATTTTACAATTATATCTGTGCACAATGTGTTGTAGTCTGTAACGTCTCACACATCGCGGGAACTGATCGGACATCCATTGCTCATGCTTGCAGATCATTCCTATGACTCTGCATCTTAGTAATTTGGGTACATATTGTTCAAATGTAAATAAATATTCCGTATAAACCAAACCACCCTACATCATCAGGTGTGCTTTATATCGATCGGAAACACGTAATTTAAAAATTTATTCTTATAAGGCCAGTAGCAGGGGCTCACCCCAACGCAAATTAAAAGGCGCGCCGGCCCCTGGGGACTCCTATTTTGAGTCGCAAAGATTTGCAAGGGGCCGCAAACCATTCTCTATGGTCGGCAACAAGCTACAATCGATCATTAATTACGTTTAGTCACATTTACGCGCCACATGTTAACATACGAAACCCCATCGTTACGACTACTTAGCGGGACACCCGAAACGTCATTTGTTTTGGTTAGACAATGGTGCAAAAATTTGTTTTAGACCTTGAAACATTTTAAAGACACTAAAGTAAGAGTCTATCTATATAAATATAGATCGAAAGTAGGTAACTTAGTATAAATATAGATCGAAAGTAGGTAGGAAAGAAAAACATATATGTAATTATTAGTTTTTAGAAAAAATCTAAAGTTTGTAGAATAAATTCTGCGGTCTTATCTCTAATAGCGATCTTAGCCAGACAGAGTGGAGAGCGTCCGTTGTAATATGAGGGGAGCAGGATTGCAGTATTATTAAAATTTACTTCTGAGACATTCAATTAAATTCATAGAGATCAATATTGTAATCTGCGTTGTTTGGTATATTTTTGCTGCCGTTCAATCAATATACCTCAATATTCTCAATCACTCACAAAGACGTCAAAGAGTAACGTCAGCGTTCAGATAATTATTCGCATTATGCGAGCAGTAGGGCATGTATAATACTCGTATATCAGTGGTTCAGAATCCGAATGTTGATATAGGCGGAGAGCGTGTGTGGAGATAAGCATCTGCTGAGTGGTCCCCTTCTGTTTTCCGATCGGCGCACACTCGCTGTTGCTATTAATTTCTACGCCGTCACAAAGCTAATACACAGGCTTGGACATAATGTGATTATATTTGCAAGTAAAATTCGGATGGGACTCTTTCGTGCAATCGTGTCGTCACGTCTGAGGAATAAATCCAGGGGACTGCGCTGAATGATACTTATTGCATACATTACTGGTAGAGATTATGTAGAGATCGGTTTAAGAAAGTAGATGTGAAAATTATCTTTTGATTTTTATCCCATTCGTTCGCCTGTCATGGAAGTAATAAGATGGCAAACCAAAAATAATTGGAGCAAGGTTTAATATGGATTCTTGTCAAGATTACAAATTAATACCAGCAGGTCATAAATCCTATAAAAAAGGAACGCAGGATATTACACATAGACTTATGAAAGATTATAAAAGGGAATTTTAACAGTGCTTATTATTTGTTGTTACTTAGCAATAAAATGTTCAAAACAACATTGATTTCCCAAGTTTTGTTTCAGAAGGTGCAAATGTTTGTATACTTGAGACTTTTCCTGACTTCTTAAGAAAAACGAATGAGACAACAATGTTAAACTTCCTCCGCACCAGGCGCGCCAATAAGAACCACGTTCCTAAAAATGTAAAGTGAGGGGAGACGTTAATAAAAATTCCGCGCTGAAACAACAAATTAAACGAAGCCGAGCCACTCGAAAAGCCATAAGTACTCATCTCAATTGCCACCGATAAGAAATCCAAGCCTTGGCAATGTATTCGCGGCACGTTTCGGCTCACGGTTTTTTCTCGCTATGCCACGGTGGCGTTTAAAACGAATTGACTCTTAAATTCTTCAGAATGAAATGTTGTAGGAGTTTTATTAAATCGAGTGTAACCATTCCTGACATTACGCAAATGGCGGGTCCTCCCCTACATCTGTCGCAGGGATGCACCCCCTTAATAAGTGTTAACGCTCGCCGGCTGCGATGAACACTCCGCTGGCTCAAGCTAAATCTCTACAAATTCTTGATACAAATTAATGCCGCGAGAGAACTCCGCGAGCGTCTATTGTAATTTCATTCCGCGCGCGCCCTCACTACCCACGCGTTACAATAGGTGCGCGCGCTCCAGCGACGTGCCTAATACTGGATGCTTTAACTCCATTTTATGTGCCATGAAAGACTCGAAATGGGTGTTAAAACATTTATTTAATGGGAAACACAGTCTTACGACTCATCTTATGTTATGACGTCGATGTATGGAGAGTTCACTAGGCCAACCTGTCATACGACATTTACTTTTTTCCAGAATCTACATACGAGTATATTAATGTTCTGAGAAAATGGAAAAACACCTTACAAATTTTTAATTACCTAGAGTCTCTAGACCGTTCTTGATAAAAAAAAGGTAATTAATTACCGAGGAATTACATTTGATTGTTTTCACTTTCTGTTGACAATTTTCAATTACCATAGTGTACCATTCATATTATTTATTGACATTGCATATAATGCATTAACGAAATTAACGTTGGCAATAACTCCCATAGAGTAGTAACATCATACAAATTGCAATTCATTTCTATTTTTCAGACCATTAACCCTGGACAATAACACGGCAGCGGAACGGCGCGAGTAAAATAAACGCCGAGCGAAATAGTTCCGAACTGGTATCATCGTTGCAAATGTAAATGAACAATTAAAGCTCTCGCCGTGGCCAGGGACAATGATGATAATTATTTTAGTTTGCTGTCGGCGCGGTTGTCACTCGCCGGCTCCTGCTCTGGAATGCTCCTCGGACCCCCATTTTCGCCATTAAACAGCGACACTTCTGCTGTTCGTAAATTATTATCAGCCAGCGCTTTCATTACTCGGTTGCCGTAACAAAGGAACTCCGAATATACGAACTGATTCAACTTCGATTCGACTCGATTCCGCCTCCTCTGCCATTGTTAGCTAGAAGTCGTGACTCATATTAGGCCCGAGGTGAAATTTTGATTAATTCGTTACAGTGCTCCCGGTTATCATTTAGTTCCGCCCGAGAAACTTCCCTGAAAGGCGGGTCGAGCTTTGAAATAATTGCATTGGCATAATTTTCAATAGAACTGCAATGCAATCGTCGCCGTGTCAGCAATTTTAGATTAATCGGGAGCTAGTACAATATTGTTTCCAATTAACAAGGAGTAAGTACAGTTTATTTGTAGGCTATTACATTAATTGATTAAATTATATGTAGGTAGGTACGTAGGTAACGTATGGAACTTTAGCCTAACTGATTCAAGAACCCATGTAAAATCTTCATAAATGCAACCCCACTCGATACAGACTGAAGCAAGGGACTTTAATCTACCAGTGCAGATCCAGTGATTAATTTCTCCTTTTGACTTTGATGAAGCAAAAATCCAACCATGTATGATCATGTCCAGCTTAGGTAATTGGATTTTCATTTTTCAAAGTATCCTTTGATATAACGTAGTTTCCATTCAGTTTCGTCCTACATATGTGTTAGTACACCGCTTCTAATTAATTATAACACATTCTTTTTATAGTCGGTGAAATTAGTTACTTTGTTTAAAATATTACTTCAGTCATTTTGCTAATAAATAGCCTATCTCATTCATATGGAGTATTTGTATTTTTATCTTCTTTATAAATATAGGTAAGCATAAGCACTGTATAATAAACCAAAAGTTCACGTCGAAAATAAATCAATAGGTCCACGCCACTAAACAAGGGAAAACGAATGGATGTGCGTAATCTATTCAGGCAGGATTCACGAGATCGCATTAACTAGTCAGATCGGTGAACGTCAATGCAGTGAAGATGTGTTATTGGAAGCGAGTGCCGACTAGTACGCCGACGTGACACATTCGTGGCAAATGACTCGCTAATTAAATTTCATTGATTCAAAGCTCATTTGTGAAGTGCGCCGGATGCCTACATATCAGTGGGCACGCTAGAGTAGCAGGGAAATGGAAATGGCTCGAATTCGGGAGAACGGGAATGCTTTCAGCTCGCGTAATTCAGTTAAACGAGTAATTTATGACTGGCCAAATTACTGGCATCACTGTGTCCGGCTATCTGATACGAGCCTTAACAACAATGCAATCCATACAACATACCAATTTGATAAATGCAAATTATGCGTAATTCGAATGGCGTACGCTGTCGTCTGCGAATGTATTATGACGCACTGGGAATAGTAAGAGCCAATAATTATTATGGTAACTAGTCTATTCCCTGAAATTATGCATAACATGATTAAGGTAGGTAGGTACATCTAAGATTCTAATGAATAAAAGACATCTCAATGTTTTAGAAATATTTTTTGTCTGCTTGTAGAGCCAAGTTTTTTTTTTGTTTCTATTTTAGATTTTATGTTTATAACTAAATGTAGTACGGTTTTATACACTTAATTATGGACTGGTTTTTGCTCAGCGTTTCAAACTCATTTCATCACATTCCTTTCTCCATTCAACCTTCTCTGTTTCGTTGTTGTAGGAAAATGAGACTCGCACGTTTTCAACATAGTAACTATTCAAATGTATGTTTTATCGTTAGGTAAGTATTAAGGTTATAAAACATTTTAATTTTAATGTTAATATGAAGTATTTTGCTAGATTGAGAGGTCAATTTTTTTTTAATCTTGTGTAAATAGTATCCCCCCATGTCCAGTTTTCTACTTACTTACCTATGCAATTGAAAATATTTATTGATTGTTTTATAATTATAAATATTTGCCGTTGTACTCTACTAATACTTACTGTAGTGATGGATTTGATTTTTTATAAAGCTTTAGCATCTGTATTGATCCACTCGATGATCATTAATGGACATAGCTAACTTATTTAATAAATCCTTCTGGTGTGTATCATTTTATGTTCATTTTATGTTCATTTTATGTTCATTATGCTAGTAGAGCCACTTGAACACTTTAAACTTATTTTGATGTCGGCTTTTTACTTATTCATTTTATTTTCATATTCACATGTGTAAATTCTCAATTACCACATTATGAAAATCTTTTTTATTATAAGACACAACTCAATAAGTAACCTCCATTAATGTGTTCTAAGCGAGGTTAATGGAAGCTGACTTCTTGGTGTGTGATGTTTATTGTATCAGATCAAAGAGTATACACAGACAGGTAAGATTAGTTTCTCCCTCAACAGTATTATCAGGAGATATTTGTGTTCCATCTTGAGTTACTTACGTACAATAAATACGTAAGTAAGTAGGTGTTGTTCTATTTCGTCACCGCCCACCCGCCACTCATAATAATATAAATAACGAAGAGAAATGAAGGCCTAGCTTCGCTTTCATTAAGATATTCTTTCATTAATAAGCTAAATATTTTGATAACACTGTAATTTTATTTTGATACTCGATTTAATTTATGGAATTTAAGTACATAGTGGTATAATGTAAATTGATCATTCTGAAACATAGAGATGGTATTTTAGGGAGAAGCCATTGACACCTCTTGACACTAATTTAAAGCCATAGGTAAACTCTTTTAATACTGAGGAAATAAGTAGGTAGTTTTTGTTTTTTAGAAAATTGTTTCTCACAAACATTGGAAAACAATTTAAAAAGCGATTGTGGTGTCAGAGTTATGAATTTTGTAAACTGTCACCTTTAAGATCGACATGGTATATAACCTCTGTCTTCTTGGTAGCTCAGTAACATTAGTAACCCAGAGAGCGATTTTTTTTAATTCAAAACGGTCTAAGGCAGTCTGATTTTCCAATAGCATGAAAAATACAATCAAATCATTTAAAACCGACTGTTATATTCGTTTCCAAACTGCTTGTTAAAAATAAATTAAGTATGTTCAGATGACACGGGTCCACCGTGATGAAATATTCCAATAATCCATCAAGCATTTAAGAATAGCTTGACAGAGTAACCGATATAATAATATTTATCTCTCTCAATAATAAAAGCAGTCATCTGACAACTGAAAGGTTATCTTCTTTAGTATTGTTGCACTACACTATTTATAGCTATAATAATGATTCCAATCTACACACAAAATTGCATAAGTCGTTCCTAAAAAATGAGACTATAAATGCATGCACTTTCTTCCGCCATATACCTATATTTAGGTATTATTATGTAAGATTTTAGAAAGAGGTATTAAACATTGCTTCATAATCTACATATCTATACTTATAATAAATCTGTAGAGAGGTCAATTCTGTACATGAAATATATTTTCAAAATAACTATCAGGGGGTGATTAGTGATCGATACTGATGCAAAAAATTCAATCAGTAAAATTTTTGTCTGTCTGTATGTCTGTCTGTATGTTCCTTATAGAAACAAAAACTGCTCGACGGATTTTAACGAAACTTGGTACAATTATTCTTCATACTCCTGGGCAGGTTATAGGATACTTAGGAATTCCCACGGGAACGGGCATTAGCGGGAAAATCCTTTTGTATGAAAAATCTAAACCGCTTAAGTTAGACGCTTGAAATTTGGCATGCAGGTACCTTAGTAAACTTAAAACTTAGTTACAACAGGATATTGCAAAATTCCCACGGAAACGGGAGTTAGCGGGAAAAAACATTTGTATGAAAAAATCTAAACCGCGTAAGTTAGACGCTTAAAATTTGGCATGCAGGTACCTTAGTAAACTTAAAGCTTAGTTATAACAGGATATTGCAAAATTCTCACGGGAACGGGAGTTAGCGGGAAAAAACATTTGTATGAAAAAATCTAAACCGCGTAAGTAAGACGCTTAAAATTTGGCATGCAGGTACCTTAGTAAACTTAAAGCTTAGTTACTACAGGATATTGCAAAATTCCCACGGGAACTGGAATTAGCGGGAAATTCCTTTTGTATGACTGACTCACTGACATACCCACGCACAGCCTAAACGGCTAAACGTAGGCACTTGAAATTTATAAGGGACGTAGCTTAGGTACCGTAGAGGTGCACAAAGGAAGGAATTCCCGAAATTCCCACAGGAACAGGAATTACCGGGAAAATCCTTTTGTATGAAAAATCTAAACCGCTTAAGTTAGACGCTTGAAATTTGGCATGCAGGTCCCTTAGTAAACTTAAAGCTTAGTTACAACAGGATATTGCGAAATTCCAACGGGAACGGGAGTTAGCGGGAAAAAACATTTGTATGAAAAAATCTAAACCGCGTAAGATAGATGAAGGGGGTAAAACGGGATCCACGCGTACGAAGTCGCGGGCGGCCGCTAGTATAAAATTATTTTCTTTCTTTTTTAATCTTTGATGATGAATGTCCAGAAGGACATACGCAATGCATGTATTTATGTATTATTTACAACTTAAATCAAGGTTATTTCGTAGTGCTGATCTTAACAGTTGAGTACGTACTTCATGGTTTATTGTCTCTACAATTCCCGCCTGAAAAAAAAAGTAAGCCTGATAATATTTTTAATCATTTTACTAACGTATTTTAACGTGTTTTCTTAACTTCAAAGTCATTCATTATAATTTAGTGATTGTACAGTATTATCAACAGGGCTTGAATATTTAGTGCCGATAAAGTAAAAATGACGTCGTCTTGACCACAGAATGATGTTTTACTTTTGTTACTTTATTACTGTAATTTAAAATTATTATAATATATTTTTTTATCCACCAGGAGTAAACTCTTGGCCTGCATCTCGCCTGATGGAAAGTGATGATCAGGCTGAAGGTGGAACCGAGCTTCACCCAGAATCCTCAACCACTATCTTAACTCTAATTGCCGGAGCACAGCAAAGCAGTTAACAATGTTGTTATGGCGACAAACTTAGGTAAGATGGAAGTAGATAGCCAGGTGGACTTGAGAAGAAACCCAAGGCTACCACCAACCAAACCGAACAGGAAATATTGCCCCCACATTTCACAACTTAATTAAAATAAAAGTACCTACCGCAAGAGCAATAGTACCCGTTTTCCAAAAGTCGAAAATTAACAATATTCTTGTAAATGTGTCATTTTATAGATACTTTCTATACATTAGTAAAAATAAATCCTAGTACATACTCGTATAAGTAATTATGAAAATACAACAATTGAACAATCACAACGCTTGATATGAAAATATTAATCTGATTTTTTTTTAATTTATTGTTATTATTGATTACGAAATCATCCTATGGTAAAAAGTTATACGCATTAAAAGTTCGAGCACTGTGTTATTATTATTGTTATTAGTTATATTATAACAACGTTAACACAGAGAAAAATAATTATACTTCTAAAATTATCAAGTAAGTAGTAAAAATTAAAATTAAAAAGCCTAAATCTGGTAAGATAAACCATTAAATAAAATGTGGTTTTTCCTGCTCAAATAAATCAACTATCTTGTTGTCTATCAATTATATTGATTGACCTCATCAATGTGAACATAATTTGATTGATTAATCCCGTAAATAACCAAACTCCGAAAATAAATATTTTTTAATGACTTAAAAAAATCGAATTGCCTAAGGTTCGTACTTCTTAACGCCAGAAAATTTTAATCTATAGTAATATTATAAATGCGAAAGTAACTTTGTCTGTCTGTCTTACCTTCACGCCTAAACCGATTTTGATCAAATTTGACATAGAGATAGTTTGAGTCCCGGGAAAGGACATAGGATAGTTTTTATCCCGGTTTTTGAAACAGGGACGCGCGCGATAAAGTTTTTCTGTGACAGACAAATTCCACGCGGGCGGAAAGCTAGTAAATAAATAAAATTATCAACTACCTATATTATCTACCTACATCAATCAACAAGAAGATCTACTTACATAATTTAGGTATCATAAGCACATACTTAGGTAATTTAATATATTATTATTTATATAATGTTTAAAAACTATTAACTAGTATTCTTAGATACACGTTATTAGATCACATGATTTACTAAAACATAAGTAATATACAAATTGTTACTTTGTAACAATCTTCATTTCTTAAAGATAGTGTCCAATTCGACACAAAAAAGGAAAATTCCTGAAATATTAAAAGTAACTTTCGCAATCATTTCTAAAAATATTTAAATTTTTCCTTTCAGTGGATTAGTCATTAATAGGATTATTCTCCATGTATTTTTATAATGTGTAAAATGCAACTTTTTTGTACCTAAGTAATAGTAATTTCTTTCCATACTGCACCCTAGTAATTTATTAGTAATCTTCCTATTTCCATAACGCGTCCCCTTTGGGATCACAAGACTACAATATCCATAACTTTAATTAATGTCCACATTCAATAGTAGGTAATATAATAAACTTGGCTGTAACCCACAAGTGCCCAAACACAATGTGAAATTTTTGATTTTATTTTTAGGATTAGGTAATCTTTTATCCACTTTCCACGGTTACAACCAAAAATATTTAATTTTAACCTACTATCCTATAAAGTTAAATACATGAGTGTGCATTTGAGACAACACCATTCAGACTGAACACGTCACGTAAACTTTGAACTCAAGCCAGTTGGTAATAATTACCCAATTATTGGGTAAACAAAAACGATAATACGATTTCTCGTCATATTTTACATCACTATGTTTATGGATGTTAAACCTTTATCATATTAGTGTATACATTTTTGGTAAACAAATAAAGAAAAATTTAAATATAACCGTCCCGTACCTACAATAAATACCTAGGCTTTTTGAACGTTGACCGAATTATTTTACCCATCGGTATCTTTTTCCCGTTGGAAAATAATTAGTTAGAGTTTCCTTACCGAAACTGCTGCTGCATAATATGATAAAAAGTTACTTACCTGAGTTGGTAAGTGTATTGTCTCCGAGCCCGGTTGAGGTGTCAACGTCAGCATGAGCATCGGCGGCGGCGGCGGCGATCAGCGCGCATGCCCACGCGCACCCGGCCACCACCAGCGCGCCCGCGCTCTGCCTTCCACAGCGCTTCAGCTCTCGCCGCTTAGCCATATCACATCACCAACTACGTCTCTACTTTACTACCACTACGAAACTCAATGCAAAAGTTTTGCTAAAGTTGTTATTTGGTTCGGAATCATCTAAGAAAGTAACTTGGGAATACTTTTGAGAGTTTGTATGATGACGCACGTGGAGTGTCGTGCTTTGTGAGTCGTGCGCGGCGTCGCGGGTGGGTGCTGAGCGGCGGCGTGTACGGGCGACACTGGCGGCGATGCACATCGCGGCGTCCGGCTCCTCCGGAGTCGCAGCATCTCACACTCGGCGGCGAGGTGGGCCGCTGCGCGCGCACCGCCCGCTCCAGCCAATCGCGGGTCGGGGGAGGGCCCGCGCGTAAGATGCACGGAAGTATATGCGAAGGCCTATGTACAAATGATAGCGGACAGGTGGTTTCGCAGCCGTAATTAGGCCTCTGATAACTTATTGCTACATAAATATGCTTAAACGCTGGACGATTAAGATAGCGCCCGGATCCGCAAGCCTGCTCGACGACCTATTACTAACCAATTACCCGTCCGCGCCTACCTGCATTCTGAAAAGCTTTTTAATTTATTCTCAGATTAAATCCCTTTGAAACTCTTTGGATGTTCTCGTTAATTTTAAGGGCCATGGGAATTTACTGTCCAATATCTATCTTTTGTAAGGGATACATTTTATTATTTTACCACAAAAAAACTTTTTTTAATTCATTTAAAACTACTTCACTAACATTTAAAATGAAAATTGCAATATTTGCAAAAATCTTACAAATGTTTAGAAAAACCCACTAACTTTCCTAAATTATTTTTAAGCGACTGAAATTTATTGTTAATTTCTATTTGATGTGAAGTGAAGCACACTTACTTACCTCATAAAATGTGTGATTATTTTTAAAAAAACTGTTAGTAGTGAGGTGTTCCGACTATGATCTGTGCTGCTACAAAAATATTTTTTTTTTAATAAAAGTTTTTTTTTTTTTTTTTTTTTTTATCAACAACGAGGAAGCTCTTGGCCTGTATCTCACCTGATCATTTCAATTCCTACATTTACAATATTTATTTACCTGTACTTGTTTATTTTATTTTTAGATATTAACCTAAGTAGATAGTATTTCTAGGAGCTTTTTTTAGTCTGGGACGCACGAGGTCAAAAGTCATATGCCTGATGCATCAGTTTCGAGAAATAAGTCTTGTTGTCCCATCAAATTAAGGCTAAGGGTTTGATGAAATAAAAGTAAGTGTATTTCTAACCATTTATAAGGGTGTTACAGATGGCTCCGGCTTAACATGTGGGTGTACGAAACCTCAAACCATTGGCCATTTACTATTCAACCCAGAGTGCCAGTCAGCTGCACCCTAAGAGCGGCCAGTGGGCCAAAGTGATTTCCCTCGATGAAGATATTTAGCTAAATAATCTTTAAATATACCCCTCATCAAATATTGTGTAGAGTTCAACAATTCAACATGTCAATAAAGTTACCTAATAAAATAATACTAAGAAAGCATAATTCAATAAAAAGGTAAACTAAAGTACCGAAACCTGTAGGCTGTAGCCATAATGTGAACATGAAAATAATATCTCCTTTGGCTGACCTACTTTCCGGTCAAGGACAAATCGCTTTACTAAGCGAAAGCTTTTGTACATAGTACAAAAACGTAAACGAAATTTGATATTCCGGTAAAATATTTTCTTGTAAAAACATTACTTAAAATTATTTTCTCTAAAAACAAAATCAGGCATGAAAGTAAACGAGCATTAAACTAAGTACATAATTAATTTAATTTACGTCATAAAACATTTAGCTTTGAATTACTTACTCTCATATAATAAATTAAATCGTAAATTACTTCTAATTTATAGTAGTTTCTACTTTAGAATTACCTCAGTCTGTCTACTACATAAATTTACGTTCAGGCCTACTTGCAAAAACTTTTGCAGACGAAATAAATAGACTAAATTAGGCTAAGTTTAGGCAGGTGCTTAAATCATCATATTAAGTAAATAATTAAGTCAAAATATTTTAATTTTATGTTAAATAGTTATTATTTTGTGTAGACAATACTTATGTTTTGTTATGTTATGTTTGGAAAACCATTTCCATAAAAACGCTTTTTGGATCATTTTGTTTAAACCGTTTTAGGTAATTTACAATACTATTTTACTGTTTTGTACAATTCTAATTTTGCTCAAATGCTTTGTTTTTAATAATTGAAGATATTTTTCTCTTGAGCATAAATAATTCCAAAATCGTAAGAAAAAATAATTGCAAATAAGTATCATAATACCTATGTAATAAGTAGGACCCTATCCAAATAATTGTATATCAAGTTTTAGCAAATAATAAAATACTTTGGTATGTAAACTCGCAGGAAGAGTGAAAAACCTAACCATAATAATTTTCCCTTTCACTTCTCATAGTGAATTTTCACGAAGTTAGGTAAGTTACGTCATTGCTACGAATAAGTAGAAATGTTAAGTTTTTCGCGCTCGCTCTATCACAGCACTTTTCCAATTGTTTTTTTATGTAATAATGCTGCACCGCTAGTATTAGGAAAACGATATCATTTTATTATAAATAGCTTAATAGGTGATCAATGAAATACACAAAAAGCATATGCAGTGTGTCGCTATGTGGAGGCTACGAACTTGTAGGTGTAGTTACCTATCTACTTTTAGTTAGACTCCGCGCAGACTGAGCTTTTTGTTAACCGATACTTCAGTATGAATGAAAGAAAGGGCACACATTACACCGTTTGGTAGTACCTTATTTAGTTATTGGCCGATTCCGCATACAAATTAGCAGCCGACCAAACTATCTATCGATCGACAATAAGCCATATTCTGCGTGACCTTAAAATTAAAATTGGTTGACTGGCATATTAGATAAAGTAAGAGTAGGTACTTACCCACCTATTTTTTCCATCGATCATAAGAAAAATATTTATTAAGCTTTTCTGAAATTCGCACCCGTAAAAAAGTAATTGTTAAATAAAACACACGTAAAAGTACTTTTCTAAACTAACTTCAATGTAGGTAGCTTTAGACATACTCTCTCTCTCTCATCTGTGGTAGGTAGGTTGAGGTATAGATGACCCACGCTGAACTGTCCCGCCAAACTCAATGACAGGGGGGCGCTACCATCGTTCAACTATATGGTTTCCAACATGGCAAAAATCTGAACCAGCGATCCGGTATTGACGGTGGCGCCCCACTGTCAATGTCATCGACAGGACAGTCCAGTATTTTGGAACTATAGGTACTTTTTTAATAAAACTAAAAAAAATGTAACCTTTTTTTTTTTTTTTTTTTNCTGCTGGCTGACATTGACATTAATGACATTTTGTAAATTCTGTCTGATGATGATTGCGATGTTGCGCTAAATTATTTTGATTGAGATTAATACATTATGTTATCGTAGTAACTTAGATTAAAATGGATCAGAATAATCGTTCTAGAAGAAATGATCTAGATATAGATAGTTTTCGAAGTGATGAACCGGGTTTTGATAGGGCTCGAATGAGACGACAATCTGGTGGATTTGTAGACTTCGGGAATGAATCACAATATGGAACAGGCGGACACCAAGCCTCTGGAGCAAATGAAATATTTGCTGATATACAGGTAGCTGATAACTGAGTATACACAATAGATAATAAGCTTCAATTATAGCAATAGCCTATGGATTCTACTTAAATAAATTACTTGCAGGGAGATGTTCCTTGGTGGAAATCCAACTTTTTCATATCACAACCAGTGCTATTTGGGACCTGGGACGGAGTGTTCACATCATGCCTTATAAATATTTTTGGAGTAATCGTATTTCTAAGATCCGGTTGGATTGTAGGTCAAGCTGGTGTAGTTAATGCAGTTTTTATAGTAATATTTACAGGTATTTTTTTCTATTTTATCCTAAATTATTAACTATTTCAACAATTATCTACTAAATTTACTATTTCTTTTCTAGTATTTGTTGCCTTGATCTCAGTGCTGTCAGCTGTGGGAATATGCGAACGATGCAGAATAGAAAGTGGGGGAGTGTACTTCATTCTAGCACACACATTGGGCTCCCGAATGGGTGGATCTCTTGGCATTGTGTACTGCTTTGGACAGGTAGTACTTTTTAAAACTATATGTAGTATCTTTCTTGTACAGCAAAAGCATGATTGAATCATTCATAACAAGTACAAATATGTATCTATATCAATGTTCCTACTGTTTAACAACAAAATATATAAGTTTTTATTTGAAAATTAATTTCAGGCAGTGGGATGTGCTCTGAATGTTGTTGGTTTTGGGGAGTCAATGGCTGATCTTGTCAACCTGAACAACACATGGGCAGCGCAGGGCTTTGCCA
This sequence comes from Ostrinia furnacalis, assembly GCF_004193835.3. NCBI lineage: Eukaryota > Metazoa > Arthropoda > Insecta > Lepidoptera > Crambidae > Ostrinia > Ostrinia furnacalis. The sequence goes on from NW_021130949.1 coordinate 1,283,375, forward strand.
TTGCCGCAGTGCTTCTGTTGGGCACAATCAATGTTGCTGGAGTGAAGTGGGTGATAAAGCTGCAGTTTGTTCTTCTTCTAGTCATATTGTTGGCAGCCTTTGACTTTTTCCTTGGTTCCTTTACTACCATGCCAAGTAAGTTTATTAGTTTACTTATTCTTATGTATTCTCATTACTGTGTATTAGTTTTGTGAAATAACTTAAATATTACTTCTGAGCATTGAGCAATCCTGGATGAAATCATTATAACCTTCCATTAAATGCTATGGACTAACATGGAGCTTTAACTTCCAGCTGCTGAATTTGTTGGTTGGTTCAACAGTTCAATTGCCAACAACACTTGGTCAAATTATGAGCCAGGATACTCTTGGTTCAAGTGCTTTGGAGTTTTCTTCCCAACAATTACTGGGATTTTAGCAGGAATCAATATGAGTGGTGACTTGAAAAACCCATCTGTCAATATTCCTAATGGCTCCTTGGCAGCTATAGGCACTGGGTAAATATATTTTTTTATTTTATTAATTTTAAAAAGAGAATATATAAGGGCGATTCTCTGTAAGCTCGTAATCGGCTGTCCCGGCCGATTTTTTCAAAAAGCAATTAAAATATTTAAACGAAACACACTTGTAATGAAACTTTAATCCCAAAACTTTACGGGCCCTTTGTTTTTAGAACCATAACTATTTTTAGTTTTTTTCTAGACTCGATTGAAGCCCGAAAAATACAGTCCCCTGGCTGTCCCCATCACTACATTTCCGCCTAGAAATGAGATTTACGAAGAAGATATTGAAACTACATACATCTGGCAGCTCATAGCATAAAGAATAATAATAAAATTATATTATTTTCGTAAAACAAGCTCTCATTACCAATTTTATTTATTTAGTAAACTCCTGTAAACTTTGTCCCCAAAATTTTAATACAGTCCCCTGCCAAAAATTTAAATTCATAATATAAAAAAACTATAATAGCTACGATGTTNATTATTGGCAGCCTTTGACTTTTTCCTTGGTTCCTTTACTACCATGCCAAGTAAGTTTATTAGTTTACTTATTCTTATGTATTCTCATTACTGTGTATTAGTTTTGTGAAATAACTTAAATATTACTTCTGAGCATTGAGCAATCCTAGATGAAATCATTATAACCTTCCATTAAATGCTATGGACTAACATGGAGCTTTAACTTCCAGCTGCTGAATTTGTTGGTTGGTTCAACAGTTCAATTGCCAACAACACTTGGTCAAATTATGAGCCAGGATACTCTTGGTTCAAGTGCTTTGGAGTTTTCTTCCCAACAATTACTGGGATTTTAGCAGGAATCAATATGAGTGGTGACTTGAAAAACCCATCTGTCAATATTCCTAATGGCTCCTTGGCAGCTATAGGCACTGGGTAAATATATTTTTTTATTTTATTAATTTTAAAAAGAGAATATATAAAACTTATTGCTATTTCATTTTCACAGAACCTTCCTGTACCTCATGTTTATAATAACATTAGCAGCCACAGTCACCCGTGAAGCACTATTGAATACCTTCTCTATTACTGCTGACATATCTGCCGTAAGGGTCCTGCTGCTGGCAGGGTTGTATGTTAGCTCTATGAGCTCATGTCTTGGTGCAATGTATGGCACGCCAAGAGTACTGCAAAGTATTGCCAACGAGAAAGTTATACCAGGGTTAGATGCTCTTGGCCGTGGGGTAAATACTTCTCCATGTTTTTCAACTAACAACCATACTTTATTTTAATTCCAAATCATTGTTTGTTTTTTATTCATTTACAGAGAGGCCCCAACAAAGTACCCATTTATGCTATGGTAGTTGTAGCTATAATAACTATCACATTCATCATAATTGGAGGCATAAACCGACTTGCACCAATTGTAACAATGCCCTTCCTTATCACGTATGCTAGTATCGATTATTCTTATTTTGCTCTCGCCCAGACGTTTGATTTGCAACATAAACGTGAAATGAGGTATGATTTTCTTTCTTTTTATTCATAATCATCTTTACTTACAACATAAATTCTGAATAACAAAGTAGATTGACGAATGAATAATATTATTAAAATCTTTAAATAATTTCAGATTCCAAGGTAGTTCACCACGTGATACCCAAGTCTATGGAGCTACAGGAAGCGATCTTGATCTACTGTTTCCCGAAAGGATAAGACATAAGAATGTAGGAGTGAGTAATCCATGTTTTAAACCATATTCAAGTCATCAAGTGTAATACAGATTAACTGTACAATAAAAAGCTCACAGTCCTTATTTTCGTGCGCATTTTTCTTCTCGCGTGGAGAATTAATTAACTATGAGTAACGTGCATTCAAAACATATGTCTGTTACATTTAGCGGATCATCGGTCTATTTCTGGTTAAACAAACAACAACACTGTTACGCGGTCTATCGCTCGTATGCCATACATGACGTTTTTCACCGTGTCGCTCAACGCATTGTAGGTAGTAGGTACCGAGGTACCTACTTCATGTAGAGTACTTGACTTGCTCATTAAGGTTAATAAGCAGTGCTAAGCAGATTTTCTTCACTTTACAGGACTTCACTCCATCACCAACGGATCCCGCTATAATGAACGGTCGACAGTCGAATGGCGACGTGAGACGGCCCAGCGTCAGTGTTCATTCTAAAAACAAGAATTGGTACTCTCATCTTTGCAACAGATGGCTTTCTCTCGCTGGGGTGAGTATAAGAATCAATCACCTAAAAATAGCGCTAGTGAAAGGAGTTACAAAAATGGTTATGAATGCATTTTACGTAACGCAATACTTTGTATGTCGGTCAAACACTTTTATAAAATGGTAATTCGCAATTAATCACAAACATTGTTTTATTGCCATAATTCCGATGCGCGTCATAGATTACGATCTGTCTGATATAAAATTCGGATTTTGGACTGTTGGTTTTAATTTGCTCCATAGTAGATAGATTTACTGGTCATAAGCTAAACCTTAACTAATGTGTTGTTATAAAATAAAATGCATTTATATGAAGCACGATAGTCCATAAAACATTACGAGGGAGGCCTTTGTCCAGCAGTGGACATCTTTCGGCTGAAACGAACGAACATTAAAATAAGACCATGCTCCGTAGTTTTCAACCTAAAAGGATCTGTCGACCAATACATAAAATTACCGATGCCTATTCACACATATGAAGCACATACTGATGGCTTCCATGCCACGGAAAAGGGCAGCCTCTATGCTGAGCCGTGTGCGTGGGAGCTCCAACGACATTCTGTCTGACTGTCCATTTATCACGTAGCGGGTTCGGCTGCATGTGTAGAATTAAAAGTTTTTATTTTTATGATGTAAGGCTGACTGTTTTGGTTTTTAAATATTTCTCTATAGTGTGTTTTAATCTATTCTATCTATACTAATATTATAAATGCTAAAGTAACTCTGTATATCTTGCTTTCACGCCTAAACCACAGAACCGATTTCGATGAAATTTGGCATAGAGATAGTTTGAGTCCCGGGAAAGGACATCTGGATAGTTCTTATCCCGGTTTTTGAACAGGGACGCGCGCGATAAAGTTTTTCTGTGACAGACAAAATTCCACGCGGGCGGAAAGCTAGTAAAATTATCACTTCACGGGATTTGTTGCAACAATATCTATTTTAACGGTAAATAAAATATTTACCCTCCCGACGTTTCGTCTCGGTTGCACGAGTCATGGTCGCGGGCAGACTGAAGAGATGCGGCGTCGTATAAAATAGATATTGCTGCAATAAATCCCGTGAAGTGATAATTTTATAGTAAAAATGCAACATAATAGTTTAAAATATATAGCAAAACGGAAAGCTAGTGTCTGAAATTATTATTTATTGTTATTCAAACTATGTTTTGTTAGGTGGCTATCAAGCTTCTGCTGATGTTCCTGGTGAACTGGGCGTACGCGCTCGGCTGCCTGTTCATCCTGTGGGTGCTGTGGCTGTACGTGGGCGCCGCCAACCCCGCCGTCAAGCCCGGCCGCGCCTCCGAGTTCCGCTTCTTCCGATGGCTGAAGATATCCTTCTTGCACGCTATCGGGTAATTATTATCTTTGACTAAGGGTGGATTCGACCAAACGTAAATTGATCTCAGAATAAATCGTCAGTTATTCGACATTTTGACCAGGGTTCGAGGATATATATCAAGGGATATATATCAAGATATATATCGGATATATATCCGATATATATCAAGCCGGTTTTGATGATATATATCAACTTTTAAAATTTGTTACTGGATTTGTACTTTTTTCAGTATGGGAAATTATGTCAAAATTACAACTTTATTTTTCAGTTAAAAGCTATCTGACGATTGAAAAATCAGCCTTTAACATTTAAAATTAGATTTTTTTAAACAAGGGAGGTATTTGACCGCAATCGCACCTGGTGTTAAGTAAGATACAGTCTAAGATGGTACATATCTGCTAGTCCAATCAACGAGGAGATTCGTTGTATGGAGACATCCGAATAATTCGTCCGTCAATGAAACTTGGCACATGGTGAAAGTAGGTAATATAGATCATAGATATGCAAAAATCCAACAAAATTTTTTTTGGGAAGTTATGTTTTTTGACCTAAACATGAAAATCGTTAATAACTCTCTGTGTAAAAATTCTCAGCCTGAAATTCTTTCTGTATACGTACCTATGTACTACTTAGAATATGTATGTAAAAGAATCCAACACTTTTTCGATTTCAGAGATACCTGAAATTTAACTTTTAACATTTTGCACTATAACTTCTACTGAAAAATTGCTCTGCCTATTTTTATTTTTTAATACGCTTTTATATGTTCAAATACATAGCTTTTCACAGTAATCCAATAGATTTTCCTTTACTATATTATAGTTCTTATTTTTACGTAATTACGTCGTGTGAATAATTGCTCCGTCAATTTTAATACATCTATTGGCCATTTGATAATATATTAAAACAGATTTATCAATAATCCAACAAATTTTCGAACGTTAACTATACTTTTAATGATATAATGCACGCGGGCAATGTAGTTCGCGGACTAAAGTCAGCGATACACTCTTATTACTACTCCCGTAAGGTTGACATTTCAAGTAACAAACCCATCCTTATCACTCGCGCGTAATTGTATTGCTGTCGCACTCGCACACTCACTGCGGCCGCATGCTGCACAGTTGCTAAAGATGGGTCATTGGACGAAATTCTACGTACTCGGCGACCGGGCTTTAGTTGTTTGTAGTAGTTACTAATTGTTGCAGACAGGGAACATAATCCATGACATGCGCAAATGATAGCTGTTATGATGAAATAATTCTTTGACTGTACATTTATAAAATCGATTAAAAATAAATACTTACCCCCTTACTAATAAAACTTACACGCTCGTTGAACAGTGTTTTAAAGTGACGTTTAGTATGGAAATGTCATTTTAAAACAGTGTTCAACAACTGTGTAACTTTTTATTAGTAAGGGGCCATATTTCGGGTAATTTTCCCACGTAAATAACTAAGAACACTGGTCTTTGACGTATTATTTTTTCGAGTGAATGACGTTTGATTTCAATTAATTTCAATATTTTAATGTCGGGAAATAAGTGATTGGATTATTATTTTACCTGTGAAATGTGATTCCTTAATTTTTGTTTGTTCGAACAGAACGGTTTTTACACAATTTCATCACACAAGGCATGTCGTATTCGTGTTGTTTTTTCGCTGCTTAAATGTGTCAACTGTGTGAAGTTTGCTCTCGAAGTGGTGTAACAGGGTGTGAATGTGTGCGTGCCGGCCTGTACGTACAGGCAAGCTGGTGTATCCTAATGTCACAGTATTTTGTTGATGAGACTCCGTCCGACTTTTTTTATAGGTCCATGATAATAACTTTATGTTTTTATGTAACTTTTGACAATGCATGTTTAGTTTGTAATTTTGATAAAATTTAATCACCCAGTGTTATTTTTAAGAGAGGTAAATAAGTGTAAATAGAATTTACGTAATTACGTGAAATAAGCTTGTTTAATATTTAGGTATGTCGATTATCTAGGTACCTACTACAATCGCTATGTTAGTACATAATTAAACCAAATACTTGCTTAAAATTAAGGCGTATGGTGAAAAAACTCGCTATGGATACGCGTCTACCTTCTGTTACTTGAAATGTCAACCTTACGGGAGTAGTAATAAGAGCGTATCGCTGACTTTAGCCCGCGAACTACATTGCCCGCGTGCATTATATCATTAAAAGTATAGTTAACGTTCGAAAATTTGTTGGATTATTGATAAATCTGTTTTAATATATTATCAAATGGCCAATAGATGTATAAAAATGGACGGAGCAATTATTCACACGACGTAATTAAAAAACTCGCTATGGATACGCGTCTACCTTCTGTTACTTGAAATGTCAACCTTACGGGAGTAGTAATAAGAGCGTATCGCTGACTTTAGCCCGCGAACTACATTGCCCGCGTGCATTATATCATTAAAAGTATAGTTAACGTTCGAAAATTTGTTGGATTATTGATAAATCTGTTTTAATATATTATCAAATGGCCAATAGATGTATAAAAATGGACGGAGCAATTATTCACACGACGTAATTACGTAAAAATAAGAACTATAACATAGTAAAGGAAAATCTATTGGATTACTGTGAATAGCTATGTATTTGAACATATAAAAGCGTATTAAAAAATAAAAATCAGCAGAGCAATTTTTCAGTAGAAGTTATAGTGCAAAATGTTAAAAGTTAAATTTCAGGTATCTCTGAAATCGAAAAAGTGTTGGATTCTTTTACATACATATTCTAAGTAGTACATAGGTACGTATACAGAAAGAATTTCAGGCTGAGAATTTTTACACAGAGAGTTATTAACGATTTTCATGTTTAGGTCAAAAAACATAACTTCCCAAAAAAAAATTTGTTGGATTTTTGCATATCTATGATCTATATTACCTACTTTCACCATGTGCCAAGTTTCATTGACGGACGAATTATTCGGGTTACAAACGCCTCGTTGATTGGACTATGCCCTGTAAGTGCTTATACACTCTCGCCTTGAAAAGGCCCGGATGATAGTGTTCGGGAAAGACAGCAGCAGGCAGCAACTTTCAGTCCCTAGCTGTTCGCATTATAAAATTCGTTTCCTGGACCAAAACCCAAAATGTGACGTATTTGCAGAGGGGTGGAGTACGACTAGCAGAATGTTTGGGTTACTGTGAAAATAATCGCATCTGATTTATGTACTTTTCCTAAGTTAAATTGTTTATAAGGACTTAAATGTTTTTCTGAACTTTGTTGTGTCTTGTTTGAATAGTGCAATTGGTACTACCGTTCTATTCATGAATAAATAAATCAATAAATAAAAGAGTTATTGAAACGCTTAGTGTGAGTTATGCAAATATGCACGTTAGCAAATAAAGCTTAGCAAATAGCCACTTATTGCTCGTATAGTCATAACTAATGTGTTTTTGACAATAACATTCGGTACTTACTTAGAATTTAATTTAAGCACAATCGCAGCTGTAAACCCTATACCTACGGGCCAAGATAAAACCCTCGAAAATCGGTTATTTGTTACTGAGTCATCAAGCAAATGTATCTTATTTAAATTTAAACATAGCCATATTTCAAGTGTATTTCTGATAACATTTTCTTTATCAGATACGTGAACAACACATTTAAATTATTTCTTTGTCATATTAAGTGATATCTACGCTTTAATCATTGATACGTAATATTTGTAAAGTTAGTGACAGTATTATGATAAGTCGACGATAAGCTCCTGACAATACCGATTCAATTTTTTTCAAGTTTATCGGAGATACTTTTTAAAGCCTTCATAATACTTCTCCTTTCAGAAAGCGTCCGTTAGAATACGAGCAGTTGGTTGTGACGCCGATACACGCTGACATCAGCGTGGAACAAGAAAGGCTGAACGATGACAATGAAGACTTCGCGTCAAGGCGACGCTACCACCAGTCCACGCTGCAAAGCCACCTCGTCAACGTTGAGAGTTAATAACCAAGCTGACCAATACATCCCGGTAGATTCGGTATAATCATTTCCAAAACATAAACATGTAAGTTACAATGACATCACTGTGCATATCTGTATAGAGCAGCCTATCAAAATGCTTATACCTAACGCACTACACAAAAGCCTTTATTTTCATGCTTTTAATAACATTAATAAGACTGACTGAGTTCATAATGTAACACTTGCACAGGTTCAAGTTCTTACGAAATTTATTAAAAATATGAAATTTAGATAAGACCGTTTATAATAGACAAATAACTTTCTATCTGGCTTTAGTTGATAAACAACTACCCTTTGAACCAGTCTTAATCAATCTGATATAGTTACACAGTTTAAAAAATAAAACAAAATTACTGACTGACACATTCCAATATAAAAACAAAAGAATAATATTAATAAACCAATTAAATTTGACTAATTTAGGCTGGACTATCATTGAAAGATACTCGTTACATATTATGTGTTATCATCAGTAAATAAAAGATGCCTTCAGGATAATTTTATTAAATTAAGTATGAATATGCCTTATACTTAAAAACGCCAATGTTTATTTCAAGGCAAGGTATTTCAGCTGCTGCTTTCTAGGATTTCTATTGATTCAAATGTAATAGAACACTGCACTGGCTTGTTAAAAATAATAATGTGGTCGTAAGTTCTATATTTTAGGCCTCATAAACTCGTGAGCTACCTTCTGGTTTTGTGGCTCACTTTTCCAGTGCATGCGAGACCAAATCATAAAAAAATAGATAGATATAAAATTCCATAAATTATACTTTGTAGTTTTAAATTCCGTTTGAGACTGGCTTGGTCTTAATTAAAAATTGTTATTAATAGAGTGAGCGTATCATAATTCTACCTGATAAGAGAAAACTATTTAAATAATACGTAATTTTACTTTCATATTTCTATTTATTAATGATTCTTTGTAAGCTGTAAGTAATAATATTTTTATACAAATAAAACTTTTAAAATGAACCGTTTTCTTTTTTAGAACACTTTTTTGTTCCATTCGTTCCTTTTGGAACGGGGTTTTTAGAAGAACACGTCACGGCAATCCAGTTTCGCGGGATCCAGTAATGACACAAAGTATACTATGCATGAAATTCTCCAAGTCAAAACGCTAGCTCGCACACTGAAGTATGGACGACGCACGCGAGGAGAGAGGAGAACAGAGGCGAAAGTAACCGAGATGGTGTTCACACTTGGCCAATTTCCCGTATAGTGTACTTGCGCCAGAACGGGATCGGTTTTTTGCGGGAGACTGCAACGAATCAAATATTAAAAGAACAGTGGTGCCATCTTGTGTGCAAACCCGGAAGTGACAGGGTTAACCATAGAGGAATTTTAACTGTATTATACAGTCAATTTGACAACCTTTGTCGGAAACATTATTCAATGAAAATATTGTCCGAACCCTTAGTATTTCTCTTCGACAAATACTTTAACACATTGTGAACCACTTTTCTTTCACGACTATAAAAATATTTTAGCAATTCAATTCATAAAACCAATTGCGCACATTTAAAATAAAGTTTATTTACACTTTGACAGCAATAGACTGACATGCAAGGTGACATGTCAATGAAGTTTTCAGTTACTGTTGCCATTAAAAGAAATTAGTACCATTAGTTTTCCGCAACATGGCGAGGGTTTTTATGTTCCTGGTCAGGCTAACTGCCAACTTGTTACTGTAAGCAAGATGTAAGTTTTTATTACTAAATGAAACAAAGGATCTCGTTTAAAGCTAATAAAAAACGTCCATATAAGGCTCGTAGAAATCTTAACAGCAACAGCTGACGAGTGTAAAAAAATAGTTAACAACTAAAGTAAAATAGAGTTAGCCAATACGCTATCACTGCAGTAACCATAGATATTGACAGTACAGCTGTCATTGTCTTTGACTTGTATTGTGGTTGTGGTTTGGAAATGAAATCAATTCATTTCATGGATTCCATTTCATAAATTTATTTCGCTTTATTTTAAGAACTGTGCCGTGTGATTGGCTTAAAATATCAATTATTAATCCTCAGCCATGGCTGACGATCTAAGAAACTATAAATTGCAATTGCAACAGGTTAGTACCATCTTCAATAATGCCACTATCCATGGTGTTATTTTTATGTTAATACTTCTTTCATATAACTTGTTATCCGCACTTTTAACTCACTAACATGTTGATTTCTTTTAGGTGGAAGCGGCTTTGCTCACTGATCCGCAAAATGAAGAATTGCTGAAATTGAAAGGAGATTTAGAAGAAGTAATTGAGTTGACACAAGATCTTATAAAAACTCAAGACGGTGAATCCAAAGTGTCTAACATTCATAGTTCTAGTAATGATGATGATGTTACAGCCTCCCTGCTGGCGGCCGAGGACGGTGAGCCTGCCGAAAGTTCCGTAAGCAAATGGCGCATTGGCGAGAAATGCCTTGCAAAATGGAGAGCTGATGGCACGTAAGTAACATACCAGTTAATTGCTTACAATATTACCAAATTGTAGACTATCTCAAAAGACACAATAGTCAGTACACCACCAGGAGCTTGCATGAATATTTACGTTAGATGTGTTGTGTGTAAAGCATTTATGTTCGAAGTCTAATGTGATACTCAAATAAGTTTATTGTAAATGCAAGCCAAACACTGAAACAATAAACATAGTTATGAATTTGTTTCTTTTTTTAGTGGAGCACATCATACATCGGGCATCAGAAAGAAGATTTTGAATTTTACACAACTCTGGCATATTTTAACATTTTATTACAATGTTCCAGGTTCTATGAAGCACTGATAGAAGACATTGATGATGAGAGTATGAAAGTCAAATTTGATGGCTACAATACATTAGAAGTAGTTTCCATTCATGATGTCAAGCCTTTAAACTCAAGTTTGAAAAGACCTTTGAGTGGAGATGAAAGCAAGTAAGTCATTATAAACCAGAAATAAAATTGAACAGTTAATCTTAATTGCTTGTATTATAAAAATATATATAAAATGATACCAATGAATTCACAATTAAATATCTGCTCTTATATTACTATTATATTCTTACAGACATGGCAAAAGCTACAATAGAGAATATTTGAAGAAAAAGAAGCAGAAAAAGCAACAGAGGTTTAAACAAATTGAGGAAGAAAGAGAAAGTGAAAAAAACAAATGGTTATCATTTCATTCCAAAGCATCAAAAAAACCAGGTGTTCGGAATAAAAGTATCTTTGCTTCCCCTGACAATTTGACAGGCAGAGTTGGTATTGGCACATGTGGCATTTCCGGTAGACCCATGACTGAATATACTCCCGGAGAGAAGTGGAAGAAAGGTGGATAATATAATACATCAGCCATATTATGGCTGTGACAGTTAATTATATTAGTGCTATTAGATTTAATTTTATGATTATTACTCCTTTTTTTTAAGTATGTAATGATAATGCATGAGGCAGGTGTTTCAAGTCATATTTTAAATGATTTTATTGAAGATGTATGCATTCATTCTCATTAGTAATTAAAGTCATGATAAACTTGACACAAAAACATTAAACTTCTAAATTATTGTCTTTCTCTAAAATATGTCTCTGCTCTATCATTGTACTAATAGCCAGATTTTTTTTATACCTCATGGTACTGTCAATATAAGGAATGTTTATTGTTATCTGTTTAATATAGCAAAATATACTAAGGTTGAATACGCCAGAACTGAAACAAGTATCTTCCTGCATATTCACTTGAAATAGTACTAGTACAGCAAGTAGCAATATACATGTAAAATGTTAAGTACTGATGTCTTAAAGTACCTACCTATTTTAATATAAAGAAATTACAGAGCAATAAATGAGTTTATCATAATGTACTTCTTATTTATTTTACTCATAACAATTATTATCATTATCAACTAATGGTTTTTAATTTTATTATTACTAGATACTATCACTAGGTAATTATAATTAAATTTAACTACCATACTATAATAATTACCACGGGACCTTAAGAGTCATTAAATGCGAAAGTGACTCATCTGATGTCATTTTGATGATCAGAATTTAAAATCGATGTTGAACTGTCGGTAGTTCTTATCTGAATATGGAACTATAAAAAAATATAGCTCCGAAACTTATTAGAAAATACTAAATTATAACATAAAATTAGTCACAGGACGCGGGCAGTCCAGGACCGGTAACCGGTAATAGCAAAATAAGCAAAACTTGTAAAGTCCTACTATGCTTGCAGACATGCGCCCAGATAACGAATAATAAACATAGGTACTAGTGATGGGCCGACTATGGTCTTTGCCGACTTGCCGACTAATCGGCAATGCCGATCATTCTAATACCTACTTAACGGAAGATTAATATAGATTTCTTGCTAAAGGCGTGAGGGCACCCCCGCCAGCATTGCACGGTCCAGCACCACCGTCGGAATAGGCAGAGCCCGCCATGCAGACGGGCATTGGCGGGAGAGACTGTGTTATGATGCCTTTGTCTGGATTCCTATAGTTTTTTTTAATGCGTAACAAGGCAATCGCACCTCGTGTTACATTCTGTAACTGCCTCTCGCCTTGACAAGGCCCGGATTATAATGTTCGGGAAAGACAGTAGCAGGCACTGAATTCCAGTTGTTCGCATTATAAAAGAGATCAAAACGCTGGTGGAATGTCGACAATCTAGGGATGGTACGCTAACCTGCGTCTGGTTCCCTCCCCGCACGGTGTGTTACGACCTGGCCCAGCCACGGCGCCAAAAAAAGCCGTGGCAGTGTCAGTAGGTAGTACGGTGGCGTACTTTTCTGTACTGAAAAGAATAAAAAATGTACCGCTGTATTTCACCAGATATGGAACATTTTTTGTGGCCCAGCCCGGCCACGCTTCTATCTAAAAGAAATGGGACCTTGACGATATTATTTAGGTATGGGATGGGGCACGATGCGTACAATAGTACGCATCGGGTAACATCGAGTACAATTACATTTTCTTTGAAATCGGTAGTTAAGTAATACAGTTTATTTAACACCTAAGGACTCGCTAATGGGTCTAACCACAGATATGGATTAGAGGGTCTAACGGACCCAGTTCTTAAGTCTTGACGTTGGCGGTTTGAATAATTTGCGGGAAAACCCTAAAAACAACCCTTTTTTCACGCGGGCGAAGCCGCGGGCGGAAAGCTAGTGAACAATAAAAATAATACATATTCTTAATTCCGAATTAGTAAATAGGTATCCTATAACTACCTCAATCTAGCGACGTAGTATTAAAAAAATAAAAAAGGGACGATATTTTTATATGCTTCGTAAAAAAACAAAATGAAGTTACGGATTTAACCTTGAAAGCTCAAGCATGCTTGAAACATAAAAATGCTTAATACAGGATTTCGTAGCAATTGCTTCTACGGCGCCTACGGTGGCGTAGCAATCCCTTTACGGTCGTAGCAGGCTTCCGTCTGATGCGGCTGAATAGGTACTTAGTGCTCACTCTCCTTTAATTAAAATGCTTTTGCGTGCCAAATAAATGAAAGCTTTTTACTCTTAATAATTCCAAATTAGGTAAAATAACGTAACGCTTATAACAATGCAGTTAATGGACGGTATTGTTAGGACTGCGTACGTTAGATTTAAATAATCAGCTAAATGATATGTACTGGGTCATCGGGTAATTAATGGTTTAAATACACAAATTATTCTTATTCAGTGGACAAGCACAGCAATGGTTTTTAAATTGCTCTACCTACACCATTACTTCTCTATTAAAACCACCCCTCTTACGATGTGGATATAGAGACCAATGTCAATTTGGCCGTCCATCGCAGAGATAAGGGTCATCCGTTACACAACGATGTCGTTACCAAGCGCCTGTAATGTCATTTATCAAGTGAACGTGTTTGATGTTTCCGTGCACACATTCGACAACAGTTTTTCTTGTAGGAAAGCCTACTTTACCTTACCTGCTCCACTTTAATGGTTTTGTGAGTTACAATAAAATATTAGAATTCTTTTTAGGTCGCTATATTGGTTATTTTTATGGGAATGTCAATAAAACACCATGATTCCTTTTTTATTATTTGGTTTACCAGAAATTGTTACATTGATGCTTACACACAGTACCTATTACCACTATGCTATTACTTACATACAGCCATAGCGGTAATAACTAAATGCACAATTAATTTAAGATAAACATCGCATGCAATAATTTATTAGTACTTAACATCAATTGATTGACTAGACCGGTAGGCAATTATAAATTGAAAAAAAAAAGAGTTACAGAAATGGTTCGATACAGGATAATTGCTCAATTTATTAAAAATCCACTTCAGAGCTTCAGTCAACACTCGTCATGTTACACGCGCGGAAATTTTATGCGTAGGTAAATATTGGAAGTTGACACAATATCTCCTCAGCTATCGTACTTAATCACGATTGCTTACCAAACAAACGAACCGCGTTGATTGGTTAGGATATAAGCAGATAAGTAGTAAAAATTAATGTTTTGTATTCGCAGTATATTTATTCATCCTTTATTGGGTGGTTGATTCTCTTGCGAAAATGAACGTGACCACAACCTGACCTAAATAAAGGGTGTAGGCCCGCGATGGAGCGATGTTTCTCACTGCTTTGAAACTTGTGGGGGCGATAGGCGCTATATTTCTTTGTATTCCACTTTTCAGGCGTTATTTTCAAGCTTCGCTACTGTGTCCGTTTTATATTTTTAGTTGCCTCACTACACAAGTTTGCATTACGTGCATCTACAAAGCGCTTTCGTGTAGGCGGTTGTGTAAGCAAATCACTCATGTTCCGCTCATTGTTTGCAAAATATAGCATAAATTAGTATTGCTTTCGTTCAACTAGTTAGAATGTCAGCGAGCGGTATTGATCTCTTTCGTAACGATGCTCTGAAAGTTATTGCAAGTGTAGACAGCGATATTGTGAGTTTGTTATATTCACGTCTAGTCAAGTTGGTGCATGGTCTTAATTTCTTAGCATTCAATTACTTTGCGTGTGGTCTCCATTAAAAACAGTTATTTAATTACTGAATGAATAATGTTTGTACTTAAAGTAGATTATCCAAATATTTTTAGATGCCACATTTTCTAATGAACGACTTAAAAGCTCAAACTCATTAGTTCTACAATTTAATACATAACCTTGTTTGTATTGAAGTAACTACCTAAGTACGTGATACATTTTTAAGTAGGTAGGCTTACCTACTTTAGATTTCCAAGAAGAATGGTAATTTAAAGAGAGATTACTTACAAAAAGATAAGAAATTGTTTGAGTGTAGTCCAAATCTTCCATTTTCCTCTGGTAAATTACAGGGGTCGTTCTCCCGCAGTGGAGACTAAATTAACAACTTAATTCCTTATTTACATAATACCTACAAACATGCATAAGTAGTACCTACATACCTATAGCAACTAACTTTTATTAGTTGTATCGAGTTTATGTATGTAGCCTTGCTTACAAACATGTAATCATTGTCAATGCACACTATGTGCCTGTCCTAAGCCAGGGTAGAGGCGAGGGTCGGCTGGGGAAATATTTTTGGATTACTCAGATCCGTGAAAATGTTTCCCTAGCTCACTCATATTAATTTGAAATCTTAATGTAGAGACTTATTGTCACTCTGATTACAAGTGATCTTTGGAAAGTTTATTTGGGTGTGTTGTAATCTTACAAGAAGGTAACACTTACACAACACGCTTGTCACACTTAGTGAGAAAATAAAATACATACCGTTAAAAATCCATCACATATTTTATACATAAGTTACCTACTTGTACCTTAAAAGTTGCCACATTAAGGCCCGTCGACGACACTGATGTATGAATGAGTGTAATTCTTCGTTGTAGGCTCGCATTTCGTAATGAAACTCATAACTCGATTCAAAAGTTATTCCAATACCTACAATGGGATTTTGGCATTCATAAATCAAAATACCTACTTGACTTGGACTTTTAACACAGCTTTTAATCTACTCGTATTCTTGAGAGTTGATTGGCACTCGTTTTTCGAGTATAGTAATGTGATAGTAACAGCTCCTTTGAACTTGGAATGCAATTTGGACGCCTCGTCCATCGCATCGGTTCAATTATTTTCGGACTTTTGCGATGAGAGTAAAACTTGAAGCACAAAAAATATTGTTTGCCTTCGGCAACTCGTTTCATACAGAATTTTGCTATAATGCTGAAAAAATGCAAAAGTACTGAAACAAATTATGGCTGTTAAAGGCCTTATTAAATAATTAATTATGTGAGCGCAGATGTTCTTATATGGCCATAAATAAAGATTAGGTACCTACTTGTACTACTTGAGTATTGTTGCCACAAAAATATCATGAAATGATACAAAAGCATACAACTTCCCTTTATTTTTATTCATTCATATGACAGTGGCTTCCAAATAAAAACAATTTATTCCCAAAACGCCGACATAAACGAATACGACCAAATGAGGCGGTAGAATTACTTATGGGGCCAAACGTTTCGTATGACTGGAGCTCGGAATAAAAACCGGCCAAGTGCATGTCAGACTCACGCGCAAAGGGTTCCGTACCATTGATTTATGTAATTAAAATTATTATTCTTTTAATTTAAGTTATTTGTATGAAAGATTACGCGGTAATAAGCGGTTTACGATTTACGAGGTATTAAAAAAAACTACTTACTAGATCTCGTTCAAAACAATTTTCGTTGGTAGTTTTTATAGTAATGTACATCATATGTTTTTTTTAGATTTTTCATTTTCTTATTTTAGAAGTTAGAAGGGGGGGGGACCAACTTTTTTTCACTTTGGAAGCGTCTGTCACGCAAACTATTCGGTTTAGAAAAAAAATATTTTAAATACCTCGATATCATTTTTGAAGACCTATCCATAGATACCCCACACGTATGTGTTTCATGAAAAAAAAAATTTTTGAGTTGAGTTAAAAATGGGGAGCCCCCAATACTTATTATTATTTTTTTATTTTTGCATCAAAATCTTAATGCGGTTCACAGAATACATCTACTTACCAAGTTTCAACAATAGCTCTTATAGTTTCGGAAAAAAATGGCTGTGACATACGGACGGACAGACGGACGGACGGACGGACAGACAGACATGACGAATCTATAAGGGTTCCGTTTTTTGCCATTTGGCTACGGAACCCTAAAAAGTAGGTACCTACTGTATGTAGGTTTTGCAAAGACATAAGTGCCAAGGCACATATTTCTTTAATGGTATTTTCGTTCTAGATAACTTAGATACAAGCTTAGACTATCTCGGAGTCTAGAAATTTAAAAGTGCACGAGGAAACTATGTAATTCATGCCAATACCTATATTTATCTCCCTCCTACTCAAAGTACCAAATATCTTAACATGTTTTCTATCCTCGCTGCGTTTAAGTACGGTTGTTTATTTAATCTTTCACCATTGCTTACATTTGCTTACACAGGGTTATGCTTTCTATTACGAAAAAAGTCTATTCCACGGTCTCGAATCGACATTTTATCATATAAACGTAGCAGCATTCGCTCAATTGAACTTCAGTTACACTGGATATTGGAGAGCACATTATATTTCGTTTTTACATTTTCATGAAGGTTGTGTTTTTTTTTGTTTTATCTTCCAATCCCCAGGCGGCGCCACAATTAATTACTCTTCCAGGCTCGATGCAACCTTATGTAACAGTTTTATTCACTGAAAGAAACTCTACATTCTATAATGTTACTTATTAAGTCCAAATAAGTGCGAATTCGGATCGCGCAATGCTTGCTCCGCATCACCTATAAATAAATTAAGCTTTGAAACTGAAGATTGCGGCCTTATATGAGTAATACCTGGCTTTATTTACAATTATAAAGTTATGGTTACAAGTTTAATATTACTGCACTGAATATTATACCTACTTAATATTATGAAAAAACTAAGTACCTACCTACCAGAGATCACTTTCTCCAGACAATTATAATATTATATACCAACATTGGAGCAATAAAGAATTTGAATTATAATTTTGCACAGAACTAAAAATAATTCTTCAAAGTTTTTAGAACTTTTCATCATTTTAATTAAGGATAGCGAAAAAAGAACTTGGGTTCCGTGTTACTCCGAAAATTTAACCCGAAAAATTCTAAAGGTGTTTTCGAATTGGGCGCACTCGGTATAACATTCCAATATTTTACAATGTTACGTATTCATCACGTTTATTTCCGAGTCATTCTGAAAATGAAGGTGGTTTATTCAAGCAACAACAGACATATTTATGTTCTTCATATTTTACATATTCAATAGTATGATTTGTAAGTACACAGCGTAGGTCACGTAACTATTCTACTTCGTATTGTATGCTCTGTGACAAAGGCTAACAAGTTGCTGAACTAACAATTGAACAACAATTCCCGGATACAAATACCATTCATACTCGCCAAGCGCACCTGGATGCTTTTCTATGTATAATAATAGAAAAAGATTACGCCAGCCTTGCAGCCGATTCGACACATTTTAACTTTCTGTAAAGAGTGATGAGCAAAAGTTTATTTTAAATTGCACATTTACGTACAACAACCTTAGGTATTTAGTAAATTATTTTGGGACTTGACTATTTGTTTCAATGCGAGTATGTATAAAAGTAATTTCAATTGATTATCTAATAATAAAATAAATAAAATCAAATAATACAACAAAATAGAAACAGAAAAAGTAAATTAACGAATTTTATTCCAGCACATTAGCACATATGCCTCTGCGGGCAGCGACGCGACGGAACGTAGGGGAAGACGAAAAACGCGGACGTTGCAAGCTAGATACGGCCTATCCACCGTGCGTCGGCAGGGGCTTATCGGCCTTTTTACATAATTTGCGGCCCTACCGGCGCAGCTGGAGCAAAAAGTGACCGTTGCTTTCATAAAAACCCATCCTAGCTTTGTGGCTCGTTTTACATTGGACTCCACTGCGAAAGCAAATTGCAGCAGAATGTTTGAACAAACGGCTCCCTCGTCGCTGTAGTTACCATAACTGTCTAATGAAGATAATGCAGTAGGTAAATCTGCATAAGAGTGGATAAACGAACTTTGGCACTGTAGAATAACAAAAAGAGTTGATTAACTTTTCACATGAGTTTAATAGTGATTTAGGTAGGTAAGGTGGTACATTATTTTTATAAAATGAATATCAAGCAAGATGAAGACATCCCAATAAAAATGTCTCAATCCAATAACGTGATTCTACGTGACAACATAGACTACGTCTATAATCCAATTTGGTAGTAAAATTTTTACAATATTGTGACCCCAAGCCACGGTTACAGGTGGCGAGAGCCTCGTGCACTTCTTATTAATATTATACAAACATATAGAACGATACATACGAGTATGCATGACAACAAACAAGTATATTATTATTTCATTAGTAGGTACCTAGTTGTAATATAATGTACGTAGAAATAAAAGTTTATTTAATATGTGGACTACATTGCACTGTTTAAGTATACTGTTAAGTACGAGTTATGTTCAATTTCGTTTCACTAGGAAATTGTTTTCATTTCGTTTCTTGAACGTATATGTAGGTAACTACCCCTAGTAGTTACGTGCGCTTTTGCTTTGTAAAATATCTAAAACAATTCCAACAACAACAGTCAAGTTACTTTTCCTAAAGTGGAGCACGGACGCTACGTGAAACGCCTGAGCATTCATAAATTGCAGAATAGCCTTCACGTAGTTCTGCATAGTAGCTTTATCTGGAGATAGACGTAGAGCCTCTAGCTACAGCACACGTAGCTCTACGAACTACGACGCGGGCAAACAATAGGATTGGTAGGCTACTCCCTAGAGGTTTTCCTTTCCGCATTATCACATTTTTCTATAGATATGTTTTCATTCTCGGAGAGAATGCTCACATTCTGCCTGTGTAGCTGTGCTTACTATCGATACCATCTCATCTACAATGTAAATAAAGAAAACCTAATCTTTTCTTTTCTTTCCCGTTTCTCGTAGTGAGTGCATACCTTCGCTTCTTAAATAAATTATAAATTTATACCCTACTTACTTTTTATGAAATCAAGGTGCGCGCCTAATTTTGGTATGTACCGAAGATTAATGTTAAATATGCAAATTATAGCCGAGTTTTTCGTTTGGGGGGGAAATCAACTGCAGGTACGATGACCTGGATAGTCAGAGGTGGGCAACAATTAGAATTAGAGACGCGCGGGCGGGTGTTTGTCGGGCGGCGTGCGGCACGCGGTGGGCGGGCGCGGGGTCCGCCGCGCTCGCGGCGGCGGCGGCGGGCGGCGGCGGCGGNCAGGCGCCGTCCGCGCGGAGCCCATGCGTGCCGCGTATTATGCCGGCGCCCCGGGGCCGTTCTCCACGTGCCGCGCGCCCACCGCGCACCGCCCCGCACAACAACGGTTCTAGCTACACCAAAACGCACGCGATAGCGCGTCTCCACTCTACCGGAATGTAAATATTTATGGATGTCAGTTTTCAGTTGTTTAGATTGGCTGTGAATTTTAAGGTACGTAATTAATAACACGATTGCAATTATTGCACGACGTTTACATGTAATTTTAATAGGTGTCGGTATCTATGGGTGTAATTAATTAAATTGACAACTTAAAAAAATATAAGCATGCCACTTCGATATCGCATTGTGCTTTATGCCTTTGTACATAATTGCTACTGTGACTTCGGTTAATGGCGTACGAAGTACCCTTCTATATTTGGATCGATAGTTAACCATTAAACGTAGGTACCCAGTAGCGTTGGTTCGAACAGATTTTTGCATTACATTAAGTGATTAAAATTTGACGGCGGGCAGCGGCAGTGCGCCGCCGCCGAGGTGCCAATTTAGCTTTCATTATATCCCACTACCCAATGTTTACTTAACTTATCAAAGTTCTTTAATATGGCATGAACTGTAGTTAGACTTATCCTGTAGTTTATCTCAATGTTTTATAGAAATTACTTGCAAGCGATAAAACAATCTATAACAAGTAATTTTTATTTACGTTCTGACCTTCCGCGCCTGACCCCTGCGGAATTCTAAAGCTACTTTCTAATGGAAAAGTCAATAATTTAGCAACTAAAGGTTTTCGCACTGTATACCTACAACATAGACATATACTCATTCGTTGTACAGTACATCTGCGTTTACAAACACAACGTAAATTCGTTCTGAACACATATTACAGCCAATCGACTAGCAATTTTGTAAATAAGATTTAATTCCTAAAACAATTTCGTAATTTTATTGTATGTCATTATGCACATTTGTTTGCAAAATTAGCTAAGTCTATTGACGCGGACTCTACGTACATTGTCATAATACACGAGTATGCTATCGAGGGACTGTCTTTGTTTTGCCACGACCCAAACAAACACCGTGTCAATGATTGACTAATGGCGAGAAGCCTACCTAAGTACCTACCTACTCTAGCCTGTAGTGTCCTTTTCATAAATAACAATACGAGTAATTTAATTTGAAATTCCAACCCTTTTTTACAAATTACCAACTTAACATATTCATTGGCATAAAATGTTTAGGTGAGAATGAAATCGGCAAGGCGTGTTCGGGTACATGAAGATGCTATACGTCATAGGTAATACATTTGTTATATTTTCTTTTCATTTGTAGCTCTGCCTAGACAAAATCTTCATTTCATACATTTACCTAATCAAAAATACTAATATTTCCAAAACTCCTAGTACTTTCAACCTAATTGATTAATTTTATTTGCATTGTAGATAGTTTGCAAAATTATAACCTATTAGATATTAATTTAAATAGAAGCGTAATTAGCTCCTACAATAAGTTTATTTTAAGTTTTGTCCCCTTCGTCTGAATGATAATACTTAATTAGAGATGAAACGGATAGTTGTTTGGCCGGATACCGGATACCGGATATCCGGCCAGCTGCTAGGCCGGATAGCCGGATATCCGGCGGCCGGATAGTTGGCCCATTGTCTCGTTGCATGTCGTGACGAGTTTAACGCCGCACAGGTGCTTCGAACGCGACCAGTGGGTCTATTAGTAGACTAGACTAGTCAAACTTTTCGAAAATCGAATCCGTTCGAATAGAATATCAGATTTTGCCACTTGAAAAGGGGGCAGATCAATTCGGGCGATTTCGGTTGCCATCGTGAGTGTGTAATTGAATAGCGAAAATTAAATTAGTTTACTTGCTGCATAATCTGACTGAACTGCATCATGTCATCAGACCATCAGTGAAAAAAAGATCGCATATTTTATTTGGCAATATTTCGACATTAACAGATAATAATATTTACTATTTATGTATTTGTCCTTAGAGTGAATAGCCCAGAAAAAGAAATTAGTTTTTGAAAGGCCTTAATATGGCTTTTTTTGTAACTTTTTGGACTTTAAATAAAAGCCGCCGTTATTATATGCCATTTTATTGATATTTACCTCAAATATTAATGTATTTTATTTTATTAACAGGAAATTGTCGTAGTTTTTTAATATCCGGTATCCGGCCGGATAGTGAGCCACTATCCGGTATCCGGCCGGATAGTAAATTTAGGCCGGATATCCGGCCTACCGGATAGTTACCGGATATCCGTTTCATCTCTATACTTAATTACCCCCTCTAAGTAAAAATTTTATTAAACACTGAATCTACGTAATTAATTTTATTGTAAATATGTATTGTGTCCCTAACCTCAATACTCTTTAGACCCCTTAAATGCATTCTTCAGTTACACTTACACTGTATAATATTTCTTTTCACTCTGTTACACTGGGTGTATGTTTGATAATTGATATTCAATTTATTACACTTTAACACAAAAACTATCTACAAAGGCTCTTATAACTTTTAATAACAATTTATTTAAATTGTCCGACTCTATAGTTCTAAGACACTAGATTTTTGTTGTTTTGTTGTTGTTAAAAGGTACGCATGCATATTACATAGGTACTCACCGCATAAAATCTGCATTACCTCTACTTTAAAATAACTAAAAATATAATGAATTGCAGTTCTATATGACGAAATATGCTGCTAACAATACTGAATATTTCGCGTGCACTACTTAACAGGGCATTAATACAAAATTTCAACGATTTAAACTTTTATGCAAATATTTTCCTTCCATGAGTTAAAACACAACAATTGCAAGTTGCTTTTTCCAATAAATACACTAAAAAAATCAATGGAAATTTATATTTGAATGATGAAAATAATTAGGAAATGTTATCCATTACTCGATACACCAGAATGGAAATTAGATTACTTACACTTTTTTTTAAATAATCGACTCTACCACTGAAATTAAAATCTACTACTAGAATCAAAAATTGAAAAATAAGAAAATTTGCATTTTTCAAATCTGTCTGGTACGTTCTAATAATTATGTTGACACAATGACTTTCTTTTGTTTTAAATTAAAGAAAAATCTCAGAATCAAGGCCAATGAAACTGTTAGAAACGATTCCAAGAAGTTCGCAGTTAATGGGTTTCATAATAAATACAGTCATTACGTTTGCTGTTATTTTCTACACTAATATTATGAAGAGGAGAACTTTGTTTGTTTGTTTGTTTGGTTGTAATGAATAGGCTCAAAAACTACTGGACCGTTTTTAAAAATTCTTTTACCATTTGAAAGCTACATTATCCACGAGTAACATAGGCTAAATTTTACTTTGGAAAAAAATAGGGTTCCGTAAAATATGTAGATAATGTAGTCCACGCGCGCGAAGCCGCGGGCGGAAAGCTAGTCTTAAATATTATAGAAAGATTTGGTAACAGGGTTCAGACTCGGAAAAGTGTCAAAACAGGTCACTGTCTATTTTATGTAGTTAGAACTACTTTAAATCATTTATTAAACTAATGTTACTTATATTTTGAAGAACAAAGAATTAATGTGCACGCTTAGGGTGACTTACAATGTTGAGCGCGCTTACATTTCAGCTGATAAGTAATACAGTAAGGTTATAAGATTCATTTATAATAACTTTTTTTGGGTTGTATAAATTGTTTAATAAATTTTGTATGTTGTAGGTTTACTATTAATTCTGTAAAATGATGTGTTTGCTTTCTTTATAACAAATGCAATTTAATAGGTAAACATATCGAACAATGTAAATTAACGTAGTAACTTGGACACAAACTGTTCAACCTTTCTGCATAACACATTACCAACGCTTAATTAGTAATTAGTGCATATTTGAGAGGTAGCTCTATAAGCTCTGTTTATAGACATAGCTGCAAGTGCTTTCAGCTCCGCCGCAGACAAGGCATAATTAATGTTCAAATTAACGCGACCATGCAGTTAAAATGTTTTACAGTTTTACCTTATTCTTAAAAATCAAATATTTTTATTTACCCATTAAAAGTAAATTTTCCGACTCGGTCATTAATGTTTCCCTGGCTTGTTCATTTCCGTCACAACGCCAACGTCGAGCTTAAACCGCTGTAAGTAGTTACAAGCATGGAATTTAGAGGGTGGATTCCCTGTAATAATATTATTACAGAGTAAGCATTTACTTAGAAAATATTTTGGGGCTATTTTCTTTCCTAGAGTCCACTTGTCTTGGTTCCGTAACAAATTCCCTTGATATATTAGCAAGAATAATATTTGTTTGGGAGTATTGCGATAGTATTGTAGATAGCTTGGATTATTCATAGGTTCATGACTGCTTAAATAGATCTAAGTTAATATAATAATTGTGATATGATTTAGTTATAGTATCCGTATCCGTTTTTATAGTTTTACAAAACATCAACCACAAAAAAACATAGAATAATTAAAAAAAAATATTAATCAGTACCCATATCTCAATAAATTATGCAACTCCGTATTTTAAAAAATGTTTTCCACCCAAGTTTATCTACCTTTTACAGTTATAAGTAGTGCTAATAATCCTCTTGAAGTAAAAAATCACTACTCAAAGCATTCATGCACAATTACTTTGCCCTTTGGTTTAATTTTGTTTATCATGTTGTAACATTTCTGGTGCCCATATGTATAAAATAAACAAAAGTAAGAAGAGAAAAAGGAAATCAGGGAATTTCCTTATAAATTATACGGGATACTGGCTCGCCGCCAGCTCATGGAGACCTAAAGGCCACTCAGTTGCGAGAGTGGTCCACATTTAAGGACTTTCAATAAGCAGCCGCTTTGTGAAAGGAAAAGTCGCACACAAATCATAAAAATCGGTTCAATTTTGTTCTTCTTTTTAGTTATTCAAGTTAACGATTTCTTAAAACTTTTGTTACAATTACAAGTACCTAATTGAGAAGCGTAACAATTTAATTTACATCGTTTTATGAGAGGTGAACTGATAATAATTATTTTTACGTAACCAGTTCGAGAACAGTAGATACCTAATTATTTATAAAATACGAGTCTAGTTAGTGTGTGTGTGTGTGTGTGTGTGTGTGTGTGTGTGATGATTATTATAGTGAAATAAGCCGCTACAACCACAGAGGGCAACAATAATTACTGTGTAACTTTGAAGACAGTTTATAACTCTTGAGTATAGTTAGATACATCAGAGTAGTAGAGTCAAGGACAAAGGAACCTTTACCAAGAGAAGAAAGTAATTGAAAGATTAAGTTTTAAATCTCTGCTTTATTAGTTTGTTCTTTATCAAAACATCTTTCAACTAATAAATTTTCACGGATTTAATTATAATCCCATTCAACTCAAACATCCGTGATAAGTTGCGGGAAAAATCGTAATTTTAATTAAAGTAAGAAGAAGTAAGTTTAGAAATTGGAAGGTATGTTTATATAGGGAAGAAGGAAACCCCTCTAAAATATGAAGTTTAAAATATGTTTGTATAAAAAATAAAAACCTTGGCGCATAAATGAAGCAGGTAGGTATATCTAGTCGATTTCAAATATAATAACTAAAATAACGTAAGCCGGAAGACGTAGCGTGGGTAGGCCTCCCCACTAGGTGGACGATCTGGTGAAGGTCGCGGGAACAGCCTGGATGCGGGCAGCGCAGGGCCGGTTCAGGGAAATCCTTGGGGGAGAGGCTTTTGTCCAGCAGTGGACGTCATTTGGCTGAAGCGAACGAACTAAAAAAAATTAAAACCGACTCCAAAAAACCTGCACTAAAAAGTAGAAAATAATTACATTATTTATTTATTAGGACAAATGTATACCATGATTGATATTTTTGGAGTCGGTGCCAGCCTGCTCAGTGCCAAGCTCAAGAAATGTTCTAAATTTACAGGCACCGACCTCCTCCTTTTTTGAAGTCGGTTAAAAATAAGTGGTTTATTCGTGTTACCTATATGTTTTAAAGTGACCCTCGAGGGCTTAATGGCTGTCAGCTGTTACATGTGTTAAGTTGGCCGTACTTATCTGCTTGTCACAAAAACGGGAGTTCTGAACAACTTCAAATAGCACTTGAGATAAGAAATGATGCCTATACTCGTATAAAGTGTGAAACTTTCGCTAGTCGTGGCCTAGAGATTAATGTTGGCATCTTTGTGTGAACTTTTGTAAAGCTAGACCAAATAATAAAAAAGCGTGTTCCCAACTGATACTTCGTCCGCCTGGGATTTGGTCTGTCAAAAAACCTTCCTTCCCTTATCGAGCTTCCTTTGATAAAAAACACAATACGAGATAACACAAAATAAAAATCATATTATTGAAGTCATTCACACTACAACACAAAAGGTTCTGTACTTTACGGACTCTATTAAAATTAACAACGGTGACGGCAACGTTCGTAGCATTTCGCAGCGTGTCTCGTAGTATTTTCAATTACCTAAGTCTATCCGATTTGTAGCGTGACTCATGGAAGGCTTAATGGGTGTGTATAACAGTTTTTATGAACTATTAAACTTTGATTTCCTATATAAATTGATTGAGAACATTTATTCGTAAAGCCTACAATCTACATATAACTCATCGCTCCGTCCTATAGATTACCTAATCATCTTTATGTAGGTACCTATAGGTAGGAGTGGGTGTTAGTTCACTCAATTATTACCATTTGTTTTCAAATTGAGTAATTTTGTAGATTCTACTGAAAAACATATTACAACAGACTAATAGTAGACACATTATGGGTTATTAACGGATTTGAACATAACATGAAAACAGACGAAAAACGGTAAAACGGAGGTTCTGTTACCAAAAATACGGTAATTACTTGTATAAAGTAATAAATTAGCTACACTCTTTAGACCATTTCAAGTTAATTATAATTTAAAAGCAATTGAACATTCAATTCCAAAATTAATAATGAGAATAGATAATAATTTTAGATGCGCGTTATTTACAAATATAGCTTGTAAATTAATAACATCGATGAAATGAATGCTTAGTTATTATTTGCAGTAACTAGGTAGGTTAACCAAACTCGAGACAACTGTTCTTCTTCTAACTCTCCTCTGAGGTGATCACGTGCCATTGAGCAATGAGCGAGTCGATGGGAAGACGATGTAAATGTAATTGCTGATATGGGAGAAATACTATCCCATGGTTCATATTGTGTGTTGCCATGTCAGTTACTCTGGTATTTTTTTGGAAAAGGACTTCAGTCGTCTTAATCAACCACTCAGTTCCAAAGCATTTGAAAAGCTTAGGAATAGCAAAATGTTGTGTACTTAATATCTCAAATACTTTACATCCGCATGAATAACAGAAGTAACGTTTGATTTGATGTAAATATTTTACCAAATCTACGAATCAAATCTTCGTAGTACCTGATGTTATGTATATCTTGCAAAGGTCACTCGATCTCCCAACGAAGCTATGATTAATATTTTCACGCCGTTTACTTTACGACCACCTCCGTAACGAGATGCTCTCCTGTGAGTTATTAATGTTATTATACAATCTAATCTGCTATTCTACCACTAGGATCGTAAAAAAATACGTTTATTATTCGCTTCACTTTTCTTTAAGTGCACAATAAACACAATCATAATTTAACTTCAGTATGCAACCCAACCAATTGTAATAAATGATGGCACATAAATCGTACAGAATACTGTAATACCGTGTAATTAATGGTATGCTTCTTCATTGTACTTACCAATAAATATACAAATAAATTATGAGCTTTAAAGCTTTTCAAGCTATGTTTAATTAACACGTAATCCTTAAAGGATTGAATATGGTGTTATTTTTTTGATAAACTGAATATTAACTCTGAAGTTTTTACTATGATTGATGATAAAAATGTATAGTTTAAGATCATGAGACGGAGTTTTTAGTCGTATAATGTTCGTTGTATAAGTATTCCCATTACAAATTATGCCAAAGAGGCTCGGTTTCAAGAAATAGCTTTCCTTTCTGGTCGTAGGAGTACTACTACTGTTTCCTCCCTACCCGCGCAGGGGAAAACCGGCTGCTTAGCAAAATCTAAATCTAGGTAAGTATAGGCTAACCTAAATAAAAAAATACTCATTTTGAGAAAGAGTCGTAATCAGGAAAAAGAAAAAAAATCATTTTAACCGATTATGCAAAAAACTGAACACACAATTCTCAGTTTCAAACAATTCCCGTGTAATGTTTCCGTCATAATAAAATTAGTATAGGCAGGAGCAACGAGTAATACGCATTTGCTTATAATAATTTATATAAGTCTACAGTAATAACATGCAATCACCCGTAGATTACAGGCTATTACGGCTGAATGTTAACATTAACAAACATGCTACAAATTCAAGGTTGAAAACATCCAAGTGTTGTTTGTATGCGTAATAAAACAATAGAAATATGAATAACAAACCAGCGCATATCCTCGCTCAGGCAGACCACTGTTCAAGGAGACATTATATTATATGAACGACGTAGTGAACACCTTTTTTACATCATAACAAGTGAATTTGTATCTAAATGTCGTTGACTGTGACATATTTTGTATTGTGAATACGAGTACTTTTCCTTACTTTTCCTTTAAGTAATTAAAGAGAAAATTGCGACCACCACAAACATGCCAAAGTTCTATAAAAAAGTTCATTGCACCCGTTTGTAAAATTCCAACTTTGGAATTATATAATATTATAAAAGTCGATCTTTTAACACAAAATAAAGTTAATCCTACATCCAGAGTTCATGTTTCGGGCTCATACACAAAGTGCTCCGTTAAATCATAGTAGGTGACGGATGGTAACCACAGCGTTAATTTTCTCGGTGAAGAAAATTAACTCACGACGCTACATTATAAATTCATTGTGAGAGAATTATTAAAGGTAAAACTTTGACACGGACTTGTCTTGGGTAGCAGCGTTTATGACTTGTTTACGATGTTATTGGCTCAGGATTTGCTTGATACTCGTTCAAGCTAGAGAGAGCATTCTGAATCTTGCAATCTCTGAGGAGCTTATTAATTTCTAAGCACAACATACCTATGCACATTAGATTTCGTGGATTAATTAAACTATTCATCGTACTCCACGTACTCGTTGCAGCTAAGTGCAGAATATTAGCAAAGTTTATGTTATCACCACTTTGTTATCAGGTTATGCATTTTGAACAGTGCAAGCAGTACATACTAGTAAATGTAAGGGCGAAGTTCTGATTAAATGGAATATTGAATAAATTTTTAGAATGAACTGTCTTCATTTTGGGTGCATCCACTACATCGTTGCTTAAGATATAAGTAACTATAACTACTAATTAATTTGTGTTAGCCATAAAAATACTAAAATATGTATTCTTCTGTCTTAATAAACAAATATTATACTAGGTACCTTAGAGCCGTAAACCTTACGAGGTTTTGTACTGTACTTATACCTTATACAAAATAATGTAATAAAACATTTTTAATGCATGCAGGTTTTATTGTGTATACTTATTGGGAAATGTTCATAAAAATAGCACTCCATTGCGAGGAAAATGAAAACTGCGTGAATTTGGTGGGTACAAACCATTTGACCCCAAAAAAATAACTTCATCGTGGCTTCGATTTGATTTTATCGGCGATACTGTCGTCGTAATAATTCATGATCATTCAGTAGTTCCGGAATGGTGAACGCGACGTCGCCCCACTTGTTTACATTTCGATTCCGTGCGGACGAACTCGTGGACTACGACTACAAAGAAATGGAAAACAGCTCACGTATAAAGGGAAAATGTGTACGTTACGTTATGTTGACACAATAGTACTACTATTCAAACATGTTAGCAACCGAAAACAACTCGTAACTCCTGTAACTACAGTTTTCAGGCGAATTTCTCGTATGTTCGCAAAACAATCATAGTGATAATAATTTTCATAGTTTAATAACTAACTGTACAACATAACCAACTTTCACACTAGGAACTACATGCACAAGTATGCTCGCAAAATAATGGCATTTGTTTTATAGGTTGTTTTAATATTGACTAATGATAGAGCAGCGCTTTAGTACTTTCTGTTGCAAATGATACACTAACATTTTTCACTTTTACTTTGTATTTTTTATCACACCTTTATGAACATAGGTTTTAAGCGTTGTAAGTGCTGATTCGTTGCGCTTATATGGGACTTAAAATTTACGTAATTTGTTGAAACATTTATTAAATCGCGATTATAAAGCGAAATTTAACAATTTAATAGAAAATTGTATAAATGTATGTGTACAATGTAGAGACGATGGCCGTTGGGGCAGGAAAGTTCTCGAGTGGCGACCACGGGCTGGAAGACGTAGCGTGGGCAGGCCTCCTTCTAGGTGGACCGACGATCTGGTAAATGTCGCGGGAAGAGCCTGGATGCGGGCAGCGCAGGACCATTCATTGTGGAAAACCTTGGGGGAGGCCTTTGTCCAGCAGTGGACGTCATTTGGCTGAAACGAACGAACGAACGAACGATGTGTACAATATTGTAGGCATTTGTGCTTATAAATACCCAAAGGTAAACTACATACTATGGGTTCAACATATAAATAACATGCTTCATACATTATCGTCGAGGTAGAACATAAAGTATGGATGGGTAAAATTTATATGCGATTTCAATGTTGCTCCCATAGTAAAGGGTTTTGCCTTCGTAAATATTGTGCACGCTGAAATCAGTGCCCTGTTTTGTATTAACAAAGCAGAAATCTGCCGGCTATTAAAACAATTTGATGAAGGTTGATTTAGGTGTCCATTCATGTCAAATTAGTTATTACTATATCAATTAACCAGAGACAAACAAGACAGTAGTTGAAAGCGGGGCCTTTATCACGGCTTGACATAGTAGCGCTCGGTCGGGGCCCCCAGGGACGCTGCGTGATGCTAACGTCCAGACAATTTGATCACCTGCCAAGTAACAATTAACTTAACTACGTTACACTTTAGCTTGACATGCTTAACATTTATTCAAGTATTAAAGCAAACAAGGTTTTGAGCAATGGCTGTCTAGAAATAATGCACCAGCTGAATGATCCACACTTTCACACTTTCGCGATTTCTAATTTAGAGTCTTTTAGACTTTTATGAAGTTTTATTATTATATTTTTTTATAAGCTTCAAGAAAATTTACCATGCCAATTTATCTCACACACTGAATAAACATCAATCAGCCAGCAGATTCCATTAAAGGGTGTTTTCTCTCAAAAGAGAAACTCATTACGATTCGTGATTTTCAATTAGGGTTAAGGCCGCACGACGCTTCGACGTAACTCAGTTCCTTTTTTTCCTTTCCTTTCAAAATGTCTGAAAAACTTGGGGGCGGTACCCTAAGCCTCCCATCTTCCACTGCCTCGCTGCGTCACAACGCACTGTATGGGCACGCGTCTTTCGCATATTTATTTATTTGAAAATCTTTATTACACAAAAACACGGCAACTTAACATACCATAGTTAGATTGTTTTATTAGTCCTGTCACATTCAAAATTGTACGTGTTAGTAAATTATTAAAGCTTAAAAATATTTTACTTTCATTCAAAGGTAGGGAAATTACTACATAATTCTACGTAACTATCTCTATCCCTTTATAAGCTTTTACCTACTTAATCATAAAACTATTAATAACTAATTACAATGAGCTTCAATGTTGAATTCCGCTTTGTTGTATCCGTATTTAGTGCTTCCTTTTGTGTACAAACGTCAATGTGTCAATGTGCTGCTACATTTCGTAAACACGATGCGTAACGTAAACGTGGCTAATATGATCCCGGTAAACAATAGCGTCAGAGACTGTGCGATTTGTAAACAAGGAGATGTTAGTAACGATTACGGTGCGCAAGTAGGTAGGTGTGTGAGACTGATATTGGAAGTTGAACTGGATCACGAGTGATGCGACTCGCGGCGCGTAGAGAGCGCTCGTGAATGGGTGTCTCCGTCTTACAGAAGTGTTACTATTTCGTTTCCCGCCGGTCGGTTAAGCTCATAGCTGAGACGATTTGTTTACACACCGGTTTTCCGCAAGTCGCGTCGAGATTACTGAGATTGATATCCCGTCACACAAACGCGATAAGAGAGTCGCCTCATTCCGTGTGTATAAGTGCCACAACATCCGTGCTATTATACTTTTTAGTATCTTCGCTGCCCTAGTTCGCAAAGTTTGGTCGTTTAAAAGTGTTTGTGGGGAATTAATTTATTTTTATGTTTTATATCTTACTTGTGGGTCTTCGTTACACAAAATGAAAAAATGAATGGGAGAACAGCCTACCTAAATAACCGAAAATATCCAGATATGGCAACTAGTGACAGCAATTTAGTGATACTTTTACCCTTGATATGGGTACTAGTCATGTATAAAAGATTTTAAGTAAAAGTATTGCCTTTTGTTTTAAAAGGGTTAACAAAACAGTATATTTCACTTGGTCACTTTTCTCTACCTACGTCAGTAAATATGTCAGTACCACACACGCGTGCGGTAAATTGTAAAAACTTTGGTCCGAAGACAAACCCTTGTTACAAACATTATAATTGAGGCAGTTACGTTTGTGGCTTTAAATTAGCCACAGTTGGCATTTTAACTTAAACTGCCGCAAAAGCCGGCCTGTCCGCTTGAGCCATTACTGAAAAGTTTAACATTGTATGGGAAGTAAACTTCTTCTTGTTTAGTGAAATAAAAAGCAGTTGGTTAAGTGCACAGCGAACGATATAAAATGAGAGGAATTATGAAGAGGTATTTGTTTTTATTACTACAACGTGGAACTGGTTATAATTGATAATAATGACGATGCAAGTTTAATTAATAAAGAAATATTGAGCTTTATAATGACTAGGTGATATGAAAAGTAGAAGCTAATTATTTTTCATTTGTTATTATGTCTAATTATGTAGCATTATACCTAGTGTGTTTGATTTCAATGTTTTCAGATAGAAAATATTTTCATGATTTCTATTAGAATTTAGCTTATCAGTCTGAACATAGCAAACGTGCTCATTTAGTCTCAAGGTATGGAAGATGTCTGTGTCGAAGCATGTTAGTGGTGATACGATAGATAGATAGCTAGATAGATAGATAGATAGATAGATACCTAGCTTCGTTGATTTGAAATCTAGCTAATATACGTGCTAGAAAAGTATGTGATCATTTATTGTATCGATAAGTAACTTCGTTGTATTAATTGTTAATTATGGTATTTATATATGTAAATGTATTACGGCGATGAGCAATAATAATAAGGAGGCGGCAATACAACTTCATAATGTTTCCAATTATTGTCGTCTCCGCCCTGTGTAAACAAAGAGAAAAAACAGATGTTATCACTCCCATGTAAAAACCTCTGAACTAACTAATGCTTTGCTAATCCATCCGGTATTCCTACTAATCCGGATATCCTCTGAAGACCGGTAGTAAGTAGTGTTACGGAGCGGTGGTATCGTTGGTTGCAGTGAGAGTAAGAGTGGCGGCGACCGGCTGGCGACGCCGCGGATGTCGCTGCTCGGCAAGCCGCTCAGCTACCGCGCCACGCGACGCGACGCGCGCTACCGCCGCCTACAATCCAAGTTCTACAACTTCCTTGAAAGGCCGAGGGGCGTCAAAGCTGTCCTCTATCACATGATTGTGTAAGTCAACACACCCAATAGTACTCCACTCTCTTATGAAGGCTGGACCTGCAAAAATTGCGCAAATGAAAAAGGTTTATAGCATTTAAAATAGTAACAAGAACTATTTACATGTGTCCCTGAAAGTAGTAATAAAACTTAACATGGTGACTTTAGTTTCTTCTTCTCTTCGTTTCTTTATATGTACCTACATATTTCCTAACGTTAAACTTTAAACTTTTAAAACTATTTCACATAATATTTCGCCAGATGATTGGCGTACTATTTGTCTTATTTTCTTAGCTTATAGTTAATTGAAATATAAAAAAAAATATCATGGTCCTAAAGTATTGACTGTTTCCGCCCATTACATTTTCTCTACACTTCCAGGGAAATCGTACAGGATAGAAAGGTTTTTTCCATTCAAAACTTTCCTAGGCAAACAGTTATTGGTCCAATTGGTAAAGCTGTCCCAACCCTTTTCGTCTGTGAATTTTATTCCTGCTCAACTTTACGACAAATTCGAAGACACGAAATAACTATTGTTTGCAAGCAATATCTTCAAGGAAAGTTATTTCGAGCGCCTCCCGCTCAAACATTAATTGAACACGTGTGTTTGATTTGTCTGGATGCAAAGTGGCACACATAAACATAATATTATGCCAGAATCTAGCGATCATTTCTGGGAACAAATATTTAGTTAAGTATATTCTAATTGAATGTTTAATTGCGTATTCAACCTCCAAGGAACCGCAAACTGAATTAAGGCGGGTCGCTCTCGAATATATTGACTTTGCGTCGAGCCCCCTACGGGTTCAAAAGTTAGGGATTAATTTCTCAGTCTTATAGGCTGGGCTTATTAAAGTTTAATTGGCCTGTGGAGTGGCACCCATCAAACGAGTTCGCAGAACTTTTACTAATTATTTTTTCTTACAACATTATCTTAGACATTCTAAGCACTTAATGTTTGCAGGTTTCTGATGGTGTTCATGTGTTTGTCGCTGTCAGTGTTCTCCACTATTGAGGAGTACGAAGCGAAGGCTGGCATTGTGCTGTTCTACATGGAGACTGTTGTAGTCATTTGGTTCGCAATAGAGTTCTTTCTAAGGTTAGTACTAACATACGAGTTTGTATTATTTAAAATCGCTCAATAGAAGATTCTAAAACTCGTTACAACTTTCACATACAACATACGCCATAAATTCTTGAATGACTTTTTTTTTAAATACTTTATGTCCTTGGAAATCACTCAATAGCTAAAGATTAAGGGAATTGGCCCAAACGGAATGCCCGTACACCTACACAAACGCGCGTGCCAGTTTTATCATAAACATCTTATACGTTATGGTATAAATGCGGTAGTAGTTTGTGCGGGCAGCGACCGCCTCGTCTTTTTGCAAGAGCTTTTTAATATACGCTCTACCTACAGTTTTAAAAACGCACTATGGATAAAATTGCATTTTTCATCATTGTTTTACTTACAAATTATGGAATGATTGACATTGACATTCCATACGTTATTCGGGTAGTATTTTTAAAATAACGTTACGCCTTCCAGTGGGACTGCAATAAATGGAGCGAAATAAAACCGCATCAAGTTTTTTTTAATGTTGACAAAGGAAAGTAACAAAAATCCGAATAAGGCTTGGGCTACATTATATCTACAATTTATTAAAATACCAATCCTAATCAATTTTTTCGCGCATGGTGATCCTACCGCGTGGGCTGAAATTATACGTAGGTACCTAGTATACCTACTCGTAGTGCGCAAACAGTGAGCACTCGTAGATAAGCTCCGAGAGCTTTCGCGTGAAGTGATTCGTCACTCAATGTAGACGGATTGCTTCGCTTCAACAGGCTTACACAACATTATTTATTTATTTCATTTACACGCCGAATAAATACAGTTACTGAACTAAACGTTCCTCTAAAACAGACGGCAAGAAGTAGACGTAGTCTTGAAATTGATTGTAAATAATTATTTTATCTAGAAACAGGTATCCCATTAACATTAAAAATAAGTTATTTTACGAGTAGGTATACGAATACCTTCTACTCGCCATTAATGTCAAATATGATAAGTTTGAAATAACACTTCTGAGTTATTCAACAAAATGTTTGCTACATTTAACTTGCATAGCTAATTATGTGTCATGTCAGTTCTAAAAATATAATTTCAAGAAGTTGCACAATTTTGACTCATTTCAAGAGTCCGGCCGTTTGGCCTCTTTTAAAATAGACTGGATTCGAGACACTAAAAATAAAATTAAATAATAATAGTGGCTACTACTCAGCCGGCTCTACAAAGCGTCTGTATTTGCGAGCGCAGTCAAAGCTGAAGCCGCCCCGTGTAATGATCCTATTTCCCGGCCGCACCGCAAGCCGCCGCGTGGCCTGCCAAAGCGAGAATTCGTGTCCCACTGCTAAGTTACACACTCAATACGAAATAGAACTCGACAGAAGGAATTAATAAGGACTAAATTTTATATAATTAGTCCAGTAGAATTAGATTTTAAATCGGAAATAATTCCTACAAAAGATTTTATTGCTTTAATGGCTTCATTGGTTGCCCATTAAGACTCTCCTAGGTTTTCGACGTGGTGCATCGGTACTGTGGTACGTGTTATTGGCAGCGTTTTATACCTAATCCGAGACGATCTAACATCTGTAATAATGAAAAAGCATAAAAATCAAATTTTACCGTATAAGGGTGAAGAAGGTGGTAAAACTCTACAACAACATTGGGATTATGATGATTTCTTAGTGGAAGACAACTCATCTTTGACTCAGAACCAGCCCTTGGGCTCGAGTGAACAAACCACCATACCTTCATACACCAGAGAATCGGGCAGATTACGCAACATACCCAGAGTCGATTATAGGGCTTTCTTTTAACATTATTAACAGATTGAAGTATCAATTGATGTCTGTCAATCGGGGGAGGATTGTTATGTAGTTATAGCTACGTATGTACGCATGTATACGGTGGCTGCGCCCACCGTCCTTTTTGATAGAATAAACAGTGTGCTAATAGCAAGCAAGCGTTTCACTCGTATCCCTCGTAACGGACTTAACAATGATGACCAAGGGCCCTGAGATTTGATAGAACTAAAAAGTGTGAAATAAAATTTATAATAAAAAAAAAAACAAGCTTTATGCTGAAATGCAGTTGTACTAAAACGAAAAAAATAATTGTATGCTAGGTTCAAAGAATTTCGAAAGCTTGTAGCTCAAACAGAAAAAAAGAGGAATAAATTCCATGCGCGATTTATTATTATTTATTTATCGAGTTTGGGTTTGTTGGATTTGTCTTTTCGAGCACTTTGGTGCTAAATTGTATTGTAATTGAACCAAGGCTCTGAGATTGAGATACTAATAATAAAAAGTGTAAAATAAAATTATAATAATAAAAACTTTTTTAAAAACAAGCTTTCATACTGAAATGCAGTTGTACTAAAACGAAAAAAATAATTGTACTTATGCAAGGTTCAAATAATTTCGAAAGCTTGTAGCGCAAACATAAAAGAGGAATAAATTCCATGCGCGATACAAGCTTTCGAAATTATTTGAACTACAAGGTTTTTTTTTTTTATTATCATGTGTTAACGGATTAACGATTAACGTTAACTTGCGTTAAATCTTTCGAAATGTAACGTTTTAACGTTTAACGAAGTTAATTTTTTTATTAACGGTTTAACGATTAACGAAGTTAACTATTTGATTAACGGTGCCCAGCTATGCCTATAGCCTTCCTCAATTTATAAGCTATTCAACACAAAAATAATTATTTCAATCAAACTAGTAATTCTTGAGATAAGCGCGTTCAAACAAACAAACAAAAAACTCTTCAGCGTTTTAATATGAACTTGTTGTTGTTGATTTTTGGCGTCGAACCTTAGACTAGGCATACTGCTAGGAAACGTAGTCGTGCAGGAGGATACAAGGAAGAGGGATAGCCACAGTAGGTAACACAGAGTCGATCAGGTGAGTGCCAGGAAGAGGTGCAGCAACCGCAGTTAAGGAACGGCTGGGACGAACAAGGATAGGCGCATCCAGCTCGTAAGCCTTGATAGGGTTACACTAGTTGAGGCGCTCTTTTTCAAGACTTGGAAGCCTGCGGGTAACGAGCCATTGGATTAAATGCCCTTCAACCGTCAGGAAGACCACTTTTCGATAGGGTAAGTCCTTCACGCGGTATAACCGGAAAACCGAAAAAGCGCCCCTTTCGAGGGCCCCCACCACTTAAGCACAACTCCGTCGAAGTCGAAAACCTAGGAGAATCTTTATGGGCAACTAATGAAGCCATTAAAACACTAAAATCTTTAGTTGGAATTATTTCCGATTTAATTCATTTTTTTGTTTAATTCTACTGGCCTAAATACACTCCATAGTTTTCATAAAACCACGTTTTGTTGGTGTAGTAAAACTACTGAGTTTAAAGTCAGTAAAGGATTAACTTGAATATCCTTATGTGGTTTCCTTTAGCATTTACACACTTGTGTCTAAAGAGGTTATTTATAACTAAATCTTAATAGCAGTCACTATCCATATCACTACCTAACTATCCTATAATTTGACATTCAAGTAATTCTGAAGACGTTTAATGTATCTTAATACTGTCTAGATGTGTTCATAAACTGTGTCTAATGTAAATATTTAAACTACGAACATCAAACTTTTAGTTAATATAATAAATCCGGCTGCGACTGTTGGTTTACAGTGTATGGATGTATTTAATCTGTACGTTAACCTTTCTGTACACCTACCTACATATTTAACACGAACAACCTTGATGAACTAATCAAAACTAGAAAGAACTTTTTGTTTGTACAGGTTTGCTAAGACAGTGAGTTAACTTTTTAATGTTAAATTGCTCCTTTTAATATAAATTAATGATAGACCATGAATTGAAGTACCTATGTTTGTCATCAGGTCGTTTGTCCGAGTAGGTATTAAAAGCGTTTGAGTGTTCAAAATTCTAGCAGTTTAATTTGTGATTCTAGTTCTTTCTTTAGATGAATAAAATCAATGTTCTAAAATTCTGTTAAATTTTACCAACGCAATTTCAAATAAAAACCAGCTTTTAATCATCATAGTAATTTCATGAAAATTAAGCGGAGAGAGATTTTTTTACCTTCATAATGAAATTCCTTACCTATCCAATATTGAAAGGTGATTTCTATTACTCTTTTTCAATTACTTTTCCTCTGACTCGGAAATTAGAAAGTAATAAAGTATTTTAANTATTTTAATAAGTTTTCTTTCCCGTCCTTTGTGGCGGCGAATTGATCGAAGGATAACTGACATTGCGTGTTATTCCACAGGTTGTGGTCATCAGGATGCAGGTCACGATATCAAGGCTCAATAGGTCGCCTCAAGTTTTTGAGGCGGCCTTTTTGTATAATCGGTAAGTAAATACTTAATTACGTTAATATAAATAATAGTCAACTCGTAAACCTAAAAAAAGAACATTCTGTAACTAAGTAATTTTAACATCCCAAAACAATTTTAAATGGGCTTTTCTAACCTAATTATTTCTACAAGCTTAAGCCAAACGGCCGGTATGATAATAAATTAATTTGTTTAAAAACGGTTACAATCTACTACCGGTTTATGGGTGGTGTTACTTATTTATCATATGTAATGTATCTGATACCCTGTATTTTAGGAGGTTTATGGAATATATACCTACTCGTATGTGTACCTATCATATACGCGATTCATTCGAGATGAACTTTCGCATTGAACGAATCTTTAATTCGCAACATTTACCAAAATAAAGTGAGTATATAAAAAGTTTATAGCATCGTATTGCGTGTTTATTGACGGCAAAATCTTACACAATATGAACAAACGACATGAACTGTCTTATACCGTGACAGGGATAGCGAAACAAATATCATAAAGCTGGTATGAGGCGAAATATTAGGTGCTGTAGATTCGCATCCAACAGTACTTTCATCCTCAGCATTTCCAAGTAAAAGTCACGTTCCGTCTATAAACCGTGACGAAGTGACCCTATTTCAGGTGCGAGCAATCTGCTTTGACCTTCGCATTTGGGCCTCCTTCCCCTGGCACTAGTTTCGTGCCACCGCCATTTCACTCTCTGGGGAGCCGGCCCGCCCGAGACCGTACTAACCGCCAAACATAGCCGCACGATATTCCTACTGGGGACAATAAAATGAACCTACCCAAATTATTCAACCGCCCTTCCATTATTAATGTGTCACTTCTTTCCACTTTTCGCTCGTTTGGCGTGTGACGCGAATGAAAAGTGTGCCTGCAGCCGTGGCGTTGCGACCGTTAAGGCAATTAGGTAGGTAGCTGAATATCAAATAAGGCTATTTTTGGAAGTACACACACCAACCAAAATTTCACCTTGGTAGATATTCATAGGATTAAAAAGAAGTGTAAGCTGTTATTTAATAATATTACTAATTCCAACGACATGATTATTTTAAACACCTACTTTTTTACATTCAATAGGTACGATTAAGATTCACTTAGGTTTTTGTGTTTCACGAAAATCTTTTTAAACGTTATTATATCAAATTTTTCAAAAGCGCTGATTGTTTTTTTTTTATATCAAATCAAATAAATATAAAGTAAAAATAACATACGAGGTTCTTTTATTTCAATTGATTTGCCTATTATATTCTAAGAATCTTTTAAATACAGGAGGAAAATTCTATCGGTGGCTTTGCGATGAATATGATATTTGAATGCCTACTACTCGTATGCTTTGATCAAAGTAACTTGGATACGTTCCCAGGAAATACGAAATAAGTACATTTATTCGATATGAGCTCAGTAATATAATTTCCATTCTCTTTGAATTCAATGAATGAAGCGCTATTTGAGTAAAACTCTTGTGATTTATTATTGAGACATTGTCACAATATTTTTATCTGACTCTACATATTTACAAACTGTTTTTATGCTCAATAATACAGATGAAAATTTCTACCTACAATTAATACTGTACTTCTACCACGCGTACCATCGATAAATTGTAGAGTCAAAATTTTTATCTACTTTTTCAACTTATAAGTATTATATCAATCTCTGTTAAAGACAATCCGAGTAAGTTTCCGACACAAACTTTTCTTCTGCTGTAACAATGATACCTAACTTAAATCTATACCTACTTAGTTCCGGCCACGCAGAGTCAAATGACAGTGTTTATTTTAAGTAAAGAGAAGATTTAATAAAAGTTATGCCTTTTTTACGTTTTAATTAAAGTAGATCGAGGGCAGTTTAAATTCCTGAAATCAATCCTTCGCATTTAAATACTTTAGTAAATAAGTGCAAAGTATATATCGATACGTTTATTTGATCGAATAATACTTTGTTCAGATGTGACCACGATCCTGGCGTCTCTAGTGGTGCTGGGCATGGGCTCGTCGGGGCAGGTGTTCGCGGCGTCGGCGCTGCGCGGGCTGCGCTTCTTCCAAATCCTGCGCATGGTGCGCATGGACCGGCGCGGCGGCACCTGGAAACTGCTCGGCTCCGTCGTATACGCACATCGGCAGGTAAGTTCATTGAGATTTGGCAAACATATCGACTTTTCTGGGAAGGACGAGCCAGATGCTTATGTTATGTTACAGACCTATTAATTGTTTGACCCTTTTAATGAAAATCAGCTTACTGTACTATTTATATCATTGCGACTATCTATGTAACTCTTTCTGGCATTATTAATGCAAATATAACTAACACAAGACCTTGACAGACTCGAAATTCGTTGATACTCTTAGTAGCAACCATCTGCAAAATTTGAAAGTTCTGACAAAAAGCGAATAATTAGGAACGAAATAAAAACAAATTGCTCTCAACGTGAGTATTACAGAAATAGGTATACCGTGTGCGAGCACGGGTTGGGTAATTTTTCAATCTCCTAACGAATAAGTAAAAAAACTGAACAAAGCAAACATTTTACTTACTTACAAATTGGAGCGAATGGTGACCCTATTTTGTATTACCGTCAAGCCAAAACCGCTAATAAGCTTCTGCTATAAGCGCTGCCACACATTAGGCTGCCACAAGTCGTGGCGGATGACATATTTCATGCATTACTCGTAGTGTCATAGCCTGAAGTGACTAGATTAATTCCATGTGGGCAGATTTCCTTGAAAGCTCTCATAACATCGTCATATTCACAAAAACATGTCGAATTCGAAAACAAACTTAACCCTACTTAGTAGCCGAAATCTTGGGCTGAAATGTTACATACAAGCTGAAAATTTTATAGGTTTAATTGCCATCTGACGTAGTCGAAACATTTGAGTTTTAAATTCGTTTGACGAGCCGTAGGATACTGCTAAATACATATTTAAGGCCAGTTATCCTGAACAATCTCATAGCAACATCGTAAGTAGGTAGTCACTTAGAACATTGGATGGGGGATGGTTACTCAAACCATCAAAATAATTAATCACATTTATTTCCATACTCAAATCTTATTTCAGTTCCATTTTATAT
Source organism: Ostrinia furnacalis (assembly GCF_004193835.3). Classification (NCBI taxonomy): domain Eukaryota; kingdom Metazoa; phylum Arthropoda; class Insecta; order Lepidoptera; family Crambidae; genus Ostrinia; species Ostrinia furnacalis. The sequence continues at coordinate 1,325,730 of NW_021130949.1, forward strand.
CGACCAGTATTCATCTTAATGACCGAGTATACGGCCGTATACTAAAACGTGTTGTTGGCAAAGCAAACTATTAAAATATGGGTATGTCAAACAATAATTTTGACATTAATCTAACCAATAACTTACAGTATATGTTATATGTATAGGAAGTCACCAACTCTTCAAGTACGAGCAGAGTACTCGAACAACAAGGGTCGGAAACCGTTAGGTATACTAAATATAGTTACTGTGTGCTTTGTTTCACTGAACTAAAACGAACTCAAACAATACCCAAGAAATACATACTGCATTTGAACAATTCGAAACTAATCTAATAGATATGTGCAATCTGGTCAAAGTTATTTATTACGAGTAAAGTTTAGAGAAAAGATTGAAATCTTCACACCTTACTCATTTTAATTTGCACTTTTGCACTAGTCACTGCTTTAATTATTCAGTTGTTACGCTACAGTTAATTTACAAACGAAAAAGTTTAAAAACTAAACGGGGTATTATTAATTAAATTCATCAAGATAAAGTCAAGTATCGCTACTAGTCTGAAATAATTGAGTCCAAATTTTAGTAAAATTATTCTCATTAATAATTGATTTTGGTAGGATACGAAGCGAGTCAAAGGTACGACTACGAGCCTTGAAGAAGAAAATTACCTTAAATATTTAAGCCAGAAAGATTTTCTCAAAGGAAGTCCTTACTTTATAATTAAAAATATGATTTGCTATTCGCGTTTCTGTATACTTACGAGGTGTACCTACTTAATGATAAAGATAAGGAAAAAAGTCATGGGGTACACACACACAAAGCTGAAAAAACACTTTCAAAGTACGAGTAAATGTCAATAGAGCTTAAAACGGTAAAAAGCGTAGCAAAAACTTATTCAAAACGTAGTGGTCGTTACGTTGTCCAAGTTTCTTTTTACACAATTTCATTAACCGCAACGCCTGCTCAACTATCTGGAGGAGTAATTTATGAAGCTTGCTTGATAAGTGCTAAAGGAACTGGAACGTTTTTCAAGAAATTTACATATCTAGGTCACGACAACGGAATTGCGGACGGAACCTTAATCTACTTAGTCCGAGTCCGTGCGACGTGCAATAACACGCGGCATTGTGTCCTTAGGCAACCCTTCATTCGGACATATTACTTTCCAGCAACTATAGCTCGCACATGAAATACAAATCAATATTTATTAGATATGCCTTTTAAACTGATATTTTTATGGTTTCAACAAAATGCATTAAAATTTAAGTCTCAAGTAGGTATTTCTGAACGTCTTAAATGGATTTTTATACTAAACAAAAATCTTTTAACGAGTTTTTTATAACTTTGTTAATATTGCTTAGTCTATTTTCAACTGCCGTATGAATGAGTATACAAGGTGTTTCGAAAGGTCAAACTGTTTGATCGATAAATTTGCAATTAGGCACACCACGTGTGAATGATTGCATCACTCACGAGGGCCGCTCTGCTGAAAATATAAATGGATTTTATATTAAATCGCATTGTCAAGAGCCTATTGGGTCACTGCATGTTACAATTTTAATAAGTACCTGATTACCTCGATTAATTGCTTGAAAATCTAATGTTATTAAAATAACAATTAGCTCCAACTATACAGATCATTGTTAAACCAATACCAAGGATGTTATATGACGCACATAAACAATATACTTACTTTGTGTAGTTTTCAATTTAACGCGAAACAATTAGCAGCCTGCTAGTAGGTAGGCGCAACGCAAGTGGCAACGACCACTAAGGCCCCCTATCATCCTGAAATTGCCATGCCCGAGCAAGTCCTTCATTAACTCACCAAGTTAAATGCCATTTAATTTGTGTTATTACATTTCCAAATCGATAAGATTAATCATCTTAAAAGCTGTCAGAACCGAAATCATAACTGTCATCTAAACAGTTAATGCTTTGTTTTTGTTACTTATTTCACCATTTATCAAATGGCCCAAGAGCTCGGACGTGATATTGCTTATAATTTACGTTAAAAAGATGGTTTGAAATATCATGTTTCCATAGAATAAGAATATAAAACAAGTACGAGTAAAATGATGAACTACCAGTCTTTATTTGATATGCATTTATTAATAATTACGGACCATAGACGTTGAATATTGTAAAAACAGATGTTCATTGTTAACTGATTTATTCCTTTACTGATTTATGTTGAACAGAAAACCATCTGTTAACTATTTTTGAATGTAATGATTAATGGAAGCAATCTATGTTGTTATCGTTAAATAATAACATGCACAATTTTTCTACATCTTCTTAGCAGTAATATTTTGAATGTAAAATGGGAAATTCTAAACTTGTCTAATAAATATAATTCAAAGTGTACATATCTTAAAAATGTATAAGCAGTGGATTTATCTTTTAATAATTAATTAGTCCCTTCTCCAACGCACATGCCATAATGCTATAGTCAATTTTGTTTCATAGATATAGTATTATAGAGCAAAATAATAAAACAATATGTTACGCAAGCGCAACGTCAACATAATATTTAAAAACATTTTACGTCAGTCCAGTCTATAGTTGCGATATATAGTGTACCAATAGCCCCCACCTCCCACGCCACCTTGGTCTTTATTGTCCGAACGCCTGTTAACGCAAAGTTTGACTCTTGCATAACGCTGCTGAGTAAGCAAAGCGGGCCGCAATTTCCTCCGACAAAATAGGTAGGTACAACAACACGAGGCGTGACTCAATATCTACTGCGATCGGTCCATGTTAAAGTTGCATGATCACAATGCAGAGCGAAAGACCGCGACCGCAGTCCTTCGCCACCTGCAGTGGGAAATGAAAAATGTAGCTGGAGTTTTCCATGTGCTAGGAATTTTTTAATCGTAGATATTCTTATCTACGAGTATTGGTATTTGATATCATACGTTTATATCTTTACGATGCCGCGATGCTTAATAAAACGTCGTGTGCGTTTATGTTATGTAGACCCTACATTGCATTTCTAAGATAGTAGGTACTACCAATCTCAGTATTAATAAAATGCTGGGCACAAGATTTAAATGACAAATAGTCGGTGAATAAACTTTGGAAAGATCATAGGACAAACAAGTGAATTCAATGAAGTACGTACAATATTTAATTAATGAATAAATTATGTTGCCAAGTTAATTATGGTTTTAATTACAAGAAGCCCCATTGGCACGTAAAATTACATCATTAATATTTTACGAGCTTCATTCTCAACGAAGTGCAATGCGGCGTGAGTTATTCAAAATATATCGAGTGCCCTAGAAACATTATGTTACATTATTAAGTAATGGGTGTATTTGACCCCATTACTTAGGAGTTCAGACACGGACAATTAGCATGTTTGCCACAGGATTCTAAAAATCGATACTTGGCCTCAACACCATTAAGGAGAGTGTCGGCGACGCTGGATTGTACGTCACTCAATGCTGTCTTTATTTTGTTGTTGTGCTGCTCGTAAAACATTATTATCTTAAATCAGCCCGCCTATTGTCTGTGGCTCGTCCTTCCCTTCACGAAGTCGGTCGGCTCATTTTTATAAATCACGGCTTTTACTGCATTCAATTTGCCTAATGTACCAAAACGCATTCAGAAAAGAATTTTACCTAATCCTGAAAATCTTTGCAAATCATTTTACATGGAAATCATAACAAGAATATTAGCTACGAATCATTTTTCCTGATTTCTTCTTGTCAACTACATGTTTTCTTACATATTTTTTCTATTTCAGGAATTAATAACTACGTTATACATAGGATTCCTCGGGTTGATATTTGCATCATTCTTAGTTTATTTAGCTGAAAAAGATGTCGCTGATACCAAATTCAAAAACTTCGCAGAAGCTCTATGGTGGGGAGTTGTGAGTACTATTTGTGTTTATGTAGAGATGTAACAAGTGTGAGATAATTAGTCAATCAATACAAGAATTTATGTGAATATCTAAATGTAAGTGGTATATTGCAGATCACGCTGTGCACGGTGGGGTACGGCGACATGGTGCCTCAGACGTGGCAGGGAAAATTCATAGCGTCCTTTTGCGCGCTGCTCGGAATCTCCTTCTTTGCTCTTCCCGCTGTGAGAACCACTTATTGAATACGTTACTTCACTCAGATTTTATTGTTATTATCACGTGCATTACTTCCAGGGTATTTTAGGTTCAGGGTTCGCTTTGAAAGTCCAACAACAGCAACGACAAAAACATATGATAAGGAGAAGACAACCGGCTGCAACTTTGATACAAGCTTTGTGGCGATGCTATGCGGCGGATGAACACTCTATGAGTGTCGCCACATGGAAAATTCACCAAGTTCCTCTTCCAAGCCCACAAACAAGGTAATTTATATTAAGTTTTCACTATAAAGAAGAGTTGATGCATTTAGGTACTATACAGAAACCATGAAGGTCTACATATAGTAACGGAAAAAAAAGAAACTTACTACTATAGTCCCATAAACATATTCCAAAATGTGCCTTTGACACAGAAGGATGTTTGTCGAAAGTCTTAAAACGCTACGAAGAATGACGAGTGTGTGTATATTGACAGCAGGGTGATGAGTGCGTCGTTCAAGAACAATGCGTCTTTTGTGTCGCGGCTGCCGACGATCCGGCGGCACAAGAGCACCTCCCTGCACTCCCCCGCGCCGCACTCCAAGCCGGCCGCGGCGCACCGCTACGACGTCAACGCCAGCGCTGAGAACCTCGGTAAGGCCCACCACAACCGCACCCCACAGTTTGCACACATTACCCACCGCCACCTTACGTATTAGTGTGCAATCGTAGCAGTTACGTGTTGTACTCGTTCTGTTTTGTTTATGAGACGTACCTGTGCATTTACTTTCCAAAACTAAAACGCGATTAGTAACATTCCCACTTCAATTCATTGCATTAAACTTAACCTACTTTTGATAAATTACATCATATTCTAAATACTTTTTTTTTAACGGTGCAGATCACATGTCGGCAAAAAGCTTCGGTTTTTGTTTTTCTTTTTTAAAACCAACACAAATCTGAGTAAAGGAATACTTACCTTCTTCAATGTCGTAAAACCGAATTGGCTTTAATATCAAAAATACACAACACAGAAACAACAATGAAGAGCTAAGTCGAATAAAGGACTCCTCGGGAAACATGGCACTCCATTAATTTTCCGAATACGAAAAGGAACAGAGAACGAGAAGATAAAGAAATTGACTTAATTTTTCAAAGATGGATATTGGAAATGAATAGACAGAGTAAACGATCGTAGTCGGGAAAATTACCATCATCAATCACATCACATACTGCGCACTCGAATATCGACACGTACGTTATAACCATAACAGTTTGCATTCCTGGTAGATGTGCTCTGGAGCGGAGTGTGATGTTCTGTGCCCTGTTCCGTAGATGCTCGCACGTCGGGCGGGGACCGTGCGTGTTGTCTACTCCATTGTTGGAAAAGCTGCTTTAAAGGTTCTATTCTTCATCTTTTAGACGGCACTATGGCATGACCAGTTACAGTCGATAAACTTCTGCTGCGTTTCTTATTAATTCTTTTTAGTAAAAACTTCCAGAAATATGTGAATACACGAAAACGAGTAATGTTGATGACGTAGCATTGAGTCCGGAACGAGATCTGATTCCGGCGACGATCGCTATGTTCATAGCTCGAAACACGATTGCTGACATTCTACCTACCTTCTACTTCTTTCTATTTTTCACTTTTTGAAATAAAATGCACCCGCGTAGATAAGATTCCGCTTCGAAATAATTTACAATACCTCTTGCAATCAGAAGCTTCACGTACATTTGACAAGGTGGCTTCTATAAATAATGATGGCTTACGCGTATTATAAATGCTTAGGTAGACTATGGAAATATGATTACAAGTATCAGAAGTTGCAACAGCTGAGTTTTAGCATATAGAGCCCGGTTCACACAGTGAATTTCCAGAGTAATACATGAGACGATATGCGAACCTAAAGTTACTGGAATGGCTTCGTTCAAAGCTTGTATTTTAAGTTCGGTTGACCTAAAATAAATGATATTTTACACTGCTTTGCATTATTTTATTATGCATGCCAGTTAGCTAATAGGAATCTTGTAAAATATCGATTTCCCTCAGTAATGTAGGAAACAGGTATTTTAAATTTGCAAAGAAATACATTACATATTAGCAGCAATACTTGCAAATTCACATTCACGGAACATCACTTTGATGTAACGGAACGTCGGTGTCCGCCTGTCTTCCCTTTGTCTGTAGGGCCATGTAACATTAACAAATACCTAATTTTTCTCTACCAAGAGATGTACATGTGGACTGACAAACATAAAACAGTCAAATTATATATTTTCAGCTCCATATCAGTGACACACAACGAACATTTCATAAACTATTTTGCTATATTAGGAACATCTGCTTGAAGAGTCACATATAAAATATTCATAAGAGATTTCTCTAAACGTAAGCAGATTTTGTTGAAAATTTCAACATACGGTCTCTACTTTTAGAGGGAAATTACTTTAGTGCCCGTCTCGACTATGCTTTCTCCGTCCCGTCTCAAAAGAGCGAGTAACGAGTCTAGACGATTCCATCTCGCGATAGGTAAACTACCTTTGATCTCCTTATATGGACGCTAAAGGTACATTGATAACTTAATGTAATCATAAATCATTTTCAAGAAACTTCCGGCTCGAAACACAAATTCCCTACTCAAACCATATCAATAATTGTAACACAGTTAACTTTTTATTAAAAAAGTGAATTAACATGAAACAAAAAGGAAACCTAGAACTTCCATATCAGTCTTACAAAAGACAAATGGCCTATTTAGTTCTACTCAAAAAAAAAAATTTCACTCGATGATATCTAATGAATACTCGTAACATTCGTTTACACCGAATTATAAACTTTCTTAAAATAAGATCTTGTGTTTATTATCTTTTGTCAAAAAATAGCTTGTTATTTGGCAAATACATTTGTATCTAATAAAAGTTAGATAGCCTCTGTGGCTTTCGTGACTACAAAAACAACAAAAGGAAAAGCTTTTGATGTAAGTAAACAACTTGTGCTGTCATAAAAACTCAGTCAGTTTCCTGCTATCATATAATGTTTGTAGTACAGTATCGAAGTTACTCATTTATCTTTTATTAGTCTCTCCATGATAGTAATAAATAAGAATGAAGTAACTAATGGACTAGTATATTGATTTATTTTGTTATACAAATGATTTGTACGATCTTCTTATAATGCAAAACAAACTTAATAAAATCACTGAAATTGCTTAAAATACCTATCTAAGAAATAGTCATATAGCTTGCTTTGTTATTAAATTGTACGCTTAATAAAAGCTATTGAGGAGCGTTTGCACCTAAGCAAGAAAGAGATAACAAATCCGATCGATAGTTTGTCGAGACATTAAATGGCAACCACTGCATTGACCTCCTTATTTAGGTGTTCCTTCAGTGCAACCTAAAGTTGAGCTAGTAGTTTACTGCATATATTGACCGTNCAGAGAATAATACAAAGTAATAAAAACCACCTGTTATAGGGGCATTTTTTGGAGAAATTTATCAAATAACCAAAAAAACACGAATTTAAAAGCAGTTTTTTTTTCAAAAAGTATCATTTTTTATCATTTGTTGGCCTTTTTTGTGTATTTTATGTATTTTTTTAGTATCGCCTGTTATTTAGCATTATTACTGTTTTTATTTTATCGGGAAATACCGCTTAGTTTAAAAGTTATTACGTTTTCTTTACAATAAGCAATTGGAAGAAAAAAAAATCTATAATTTTTTTAAAAAAAATCTCAAAAAAATTTTGACCTCTTTTTTGTCGATAAAAATAGGTCTAGTTTCATCTATTTTCATATGTACACTTTAACGTGACTCACACTGTATTGACCGTGTATTAGTGCAGTACAAGAATCCCACAAGAATAAGTAACTACTAAAGAAGTCCGAATATATTATTATAAGTATAGGTACTTATAATAATATAAAAATCTTTTAATGGTTTTTTCATCTCGTGTAAATAACCAATTTCATCTAAATAAATTAAGTATTATATTTACTCGAAGAAAATCAGAACGAAAAATAAAAACAACCCATTATCTTTTCTTGAACCCTGTAATATGGAACAAGATGAAAGACGGATCCTACTTAGCATAAGCTATAGGGCAGGGTAAATTTCATCTGGCGAATTTATTATTCAAAGCCATTTTGCATCAAGTGACATTTCAAAAAGCGTTTAATAAAGTAATCCGCAGAAAATACCATTTAATGTCGGTTATACTTGGTAAAAACGTAAGCAATTTTGTATTAAATTGATCATTTGCTAAACTTAAAAGTATAATATACTTCTGATGTAAGTGAAACAGTTTTGATATTCAAATAAAAGGCGTGACCTTCTTCAATAGACTCAGCTCTACGCATTTGCATTACAAAAACAAGAGACTGACAGGCAGACAGGCGGATTCGTGGCTTAGGAAGAAAAGCGGAGCCTGAAGTTGAACATTCAAAATAAGTCAACAGTTTTTTCAACATATTCATTTTTTGCTACGACGGTCATCAAACAGTTGCTTGTATTTCTATTTCACAAAATGTCTGATGTATTTTACGTACTGTTTGGCTTTTTTGAGTACGGACGTGAATAGAATCCACATTCCACACTATTATATGTCCCACAAAGTGATTTCCGCCTGCCCTTTTTACACATAATAATAATTCAACAATAATAGTCCTGTTTTGATAAAATATGTCAGTTTTTTATAGTAAAAGATACATATCTATATGTTTATCAGTATTTTGTGGAATGGAAAGTTACAACATTTGAAAAAAGCACATTAGTATTGAGTTTTGAATTCATTACACGCCATTCAATAATTAACTACTTAATGAAAAAAAAACAATCAAAGCCAATCAAAAAGTCCACAAATGGGCACAACATTACTTCTTATCAGTGAATTACAGCAAGTGAGCTTGAGTTTTTTAGGTTTAGGTATCATAAAGTAAGCATGCAGAAAATATTAGGTCCAAAGGTACGGGGTTGAGAGGTTGAGCCAGGTGTTGAAGTGAGCTGTGTGGGTTGGCAGGCGCGACCACGGGGCGCCCCGGCCGCGTCGGGCGGCCGCGGCCCGTCAACCCTTCGCACAGCGAGGACTCGGTGGCCGAGACATCACTCTCCAAGAAAAACTCCGACGGTAAGATGTGAGAACGCCTCCGAGGCATGTCTTGTGAACTCTAAATAGCATTTCCGTCCTAGAAACCTGTCTGTCTGTTGGCTCTTCTTGTGGCTTCTGAGTAGTTTCTTTAGGTGTATGTTTGTATCGACATAGTGTGGATTGATTATCTAGCTATCGTATAATACATCACTCAAACACTTATTTTGCCTGTATGTCTAAATATAATCACTGAATTAAATTAACAACGTAGTTTCTTCAACCATCAAAAACCTCTTCACGTACATGAATCTTTTAGAAATAGAATACTACCTCCAACATGATGTATAAAACTCATGATTATCCCTCCTTCTTACAGTCAAATTATTTCAGCATTATTGCTAGAAATAAGAGTACAAAAATGTATGCACAAGCACAAGCAATGTCGTAGTTTAATAGCAGTTTGATGATGTCACTAACAAGCCTTCTGAAATATATATAACATAATTATTTCGTATTACCATTATGCAAATATTTTTAGGTCACTCGGATCTTAGTCTCGACATAAAACCACCTTAAGTACCTACTAGTCATTAGTGCTATTTTAAGCCATGACTCAGACTTTATTCTTTAAAAATCATCAATGTATCTTTGTATCATGTGTAAGAAGTTATTATACGAGTACTTACACTTAGTTTAAGATTGTTACCATGCCTTGATCCTCGTCATAAATCAAATCTAATATCTTTTGGCGAATTTCAGCCTTTTCAAGAATGATCCATCACAAGTCATACTCATAGTAATACATTTATTGCATAATGTCTGAAAAAATGAATATGATAAGTGTGTACCTATTTAAAAATATGTAGGTACCTATATTGAATGGTTTTAATAAATAAAAAAAAACCTCTCGAATTTATTATCATTAATTCTTATAACAAACATTTTGCTCACAGAGTCACAGTAGTAACTAACACTCATAAAGCATGCAATCTGCCAAAAGTTAACCGAGACCCTTGATACCTATATCCTATAGGTTTATGATTATGAATGTGTGGAGTATATTAAATGAATTATGTATATGCAAGTGTGTACACCTTAGTTAATCTTAGAGGTCCCATAGGACGTAGATAGAGTCACACGAATCGCTTCAATTTCAGAAACACGAGTCAACTAGTGAGTTAGTAGAAATGAGACTTTGCCAACTAAGGAACTTATGAACGGTTAAACAATTCATAAATTAATGACGAAACTATTGAAACTATATCATATTAAGAAACATTTTATACCTTAAGAAGATAAACTGAATAAATGCGTTGAAAAATACTGACATACTTTATGCTACGACCGAAAATATCAACTGAAATGTTGCCTGCGTTCGATAATATTAATTACACTTAAGCGACTATTTAGTCACAATACTGAGCATAGACTTACACCCTAGTCTAGTACCTACGCAACGCGCCGTGGACAAAAATAGTTACATTTTTAAAAAGGTATACTTACAACAAATAAAGAAATTAATATAATGTATGTGTTACGGTTAATGTGATAAATTGAAAATTATTAATAATAACCGGTTATTATGAATAATTACCGACAGTCGCGGTAAAAGTGATAAATTAATCTGGGGGCACGGCAGTGCCCCCACCAAGTCGAGCAAAAAAGCGGCACGGCCGGACCATCCTTTTCTCGAAGCAATTCAGGCCATTTTCGACCGCCTGTAACTTCGTTGTGGATAAAACTAGAAGGCTGAATTTTCATTAGCTATGCAGGCATTGTAAAGACACGGTATATTTAAAATTTCATTCAATTTGAACCAGTAGTTTAAGAATTATAACGGGTCAAAGTTACTTAATTTTGTCACTCACTGACTNGTGGTCGTGTACAGCCAAACTTTTGAACGTTTTGATATCATATATTAATATAATTTGGCATAATGAGTTTGGAATGTTTCTTGCATAATATTACTTTTCCATGATGCCTATAACATAATGTTTTGTAAAAGTGAAAAATAGGTTAAGGTGCTAAGCCGCCTATTTACTTTTATACACACATAAATGACCTCATATTAATTACATTTACCAAATCATGCGGTAATTAGTCATAATAACCGGCGATTATTCATAATTTTCACATTTATCACTTTGACCGTAACATATGTATGACAAATCGTTAAAGTTATGTAATCACTATCTCATCATTTTACATCCATTATTAATAATCTTGTTTCTAAAGTACCTACCTTGTTAAACCACATACATAAGTAAACATCGTTTTGAGACTTATCTCAACTTCAAGAGTTAGTTTAGTAAAGTTTGATTAAACTAGCTTAAGACTAGATGCTATTTATGTTGGTGATGGACATTCAGTATAATTTAATTTTGGCGTGCACCTGCTATTTGAATAATAAATTAGTTTTTACCCGAATTTAGAAGTTAATGTTTTTCAAGTCATGGCATGACACTGTGTTTGTTGCGGTGCATCTTCCTATAAAATGTGTCTCAAAGATCGTAGGTACGGAAAAATATTATTATAGAACATCTTCAAATACTTACAGGCAAATAAAGAAAAAGATGAATTAAGTAATAGGTGTTAAATGAAATATTTTCATAAGGAACCGCGAAAGGTTTTAAAATCATATCCTCTCGCAAACAAAAATAGAGAACAATGAATGAATGTCATATTTCCTGACTCTTTCCAAAAATTCATACCCAGTTATAAAGTTACAAAATATGCTTTTGTCAGTTCATTTTAGATTCGTATATGGCTCAGCTTCTTGAGGATAAAAATAATGTCGGGAAACATTCAATCTAATTTATTTTTATTTAACAACTGAGCGTATTTTGTCTATTTATGAATAATACTAAAGATTATGATCAGAAACTAATCATTCAGGATGTAAAGTAGGTAGGTACTGTGGTATGTGGGCGATACAGTGATTACAGTCTGACTTTGTTTTTATGACAGCTGATGCTTTAGAAAACTGTTTAAATTATTTGTGAATGACGACAATTTTTAAGGAATCTTTTAATTTAATATAAAAGGATTAAACTTATAAATTGTACCTGAGTGCCGATGGCATTTCCATCCCGGCACTTTCTGGAAAATCTCCTCTCCATCGTATTTAACTATGCAAAATGGAGATTTACCTACAAAACAGTATACTATCAGCAAGGTAGAACTTCTGAAAACATAAGAGATGTCAACTGCACATATTCCTGACCTTCTGTCGTCTACCGCAATAACCGCCTTATGATCGTCGAGCCATCAGGCAACTAGATAGAATTGCGGGCATTTGGTTGTAGGCTTGCAAGATTCAGCAGTGGCCACCGGATTTTTGTCAGTCATGGCCAATCGGATAAGCTTGCTTATTCCAATTTCTATATTATTATATTATTTAATAACGACTTCAATTAATTGGTAGTGGTGCCATGGAACCTGATCTAATGCTTTAGATACTTACATATTTAACCCGTCATCTCTATATTGTAACAGTGCTGAAGAATACGTTACGTCATTCACAGTGTTTGCCAAGTTAAGATTTTCACTCTAGATTACTTCAACGTCTATCCGTCCTCGACTATCAACGTGTTTATAAATAAATATGTTTACTAAACACTAAATAAATAGGTATGTTTGAAAGTTATAAAGGGTACCTACACTTTTTTTTATGAGCTTTTTTATTTATTTTATAATGTGAGCTAATAAAATACTGTTACGTTACCGAAAACGACCTAACAATTATGTTATCCTAATTTTCAATATGGCTATTGTTATAAATCTTAAACTTACTTGCTTTTCTCTCATTTAAACTTTACTATAATAAAAGGAAAAGTTTCCCTCGAATCCCATGCAAATTAACCTGCATAGGTCGACAGAGATCCCAATAACAAATTTACATACACACAACTAAGTTCAACGTGATGTTTTTGTTTATTTCAATGACAAAGTTTTGTAATCTACTACCTAAACTGAATACTAAATAAACTTTATCTATTGTGACGTGGGCTACCGAAAGATACTGCACAGTAAGCGTACTTTGGACATCACAGCACATAAAAAGCAATCACACCATGATAATCATGCATCAATAAGTCACATAAAATATACCAAACAAGTCATAATTGAAGGTCAGTTATCAGAAAAAGTACTTAGTTTGTTTGTAATAATTAACTAAAGAAACGTATACATGTAAATTAAATCAAAAAGGAAAAGAAAAAGAACAGCTTAATTATTATTTTCTGGCAACTGACTGGCAAGACTCCATTGATTACAGTGCCAATAACAAGTTATTTTCAAGAGTATAAGAAAAGTCTTACACACAATGCTTAGTTAAATTGCATTTTTTTATCTCAAAACATTGCAGCCAAGTTGTTGTGTTATGTATATTATTGTTTTATGTGCTATTTCTGTGCAGACGAAGATGAGGAGCCGCGTTGCGTAACGTTAACGCCGCGCCATAAAGCCGCCATTCGATTTATAAGGAAGGTATGTACAAAATATTTATACATCCTGTTTAGCATTACAACAACAAACATTGAATATTTTTAAACAATAGTTGATCTCAATTCGGAATAATAGGCCACGATGACTTTCAATACAACATAAAATAAACCAACATGTTTACAAGTTTAGTACGATATTTATATGAGAAACAATCGATTATACATTTATAAATGTTTTTGATATAATAACAATAAGTATAGTAATTAGTACCATACAGTAAGTAAGAAACGTAATCTAAAATAGACAGATTTAGTACTCTAACGCGAATAATTTAAATACTTTTATATTATTTTTTGTTAGCCTCGTTTTTCTGATCCCTTTTCAAGAACGTCAAACCGGATCGAATGTAAAAGTTTAACGAATGATTGTGTAGATTATACACGTAACATCATATAAAATTCGTTCGTTCTCCTCTAACTTTTGGCTCGGCACATAAAAAATATTGAATATACCAAGTAAACTTTAGGTTAAATAACTGATTTGAAAATCTGTGACATATACGCATCTTTAGTAAGCGCTTTTTATATGAGATTTTTCGTATGAATATACATACATACAAAAATATTAAAAGAAAGTGTAGACGTACATAAAAATAGACCTCAGCAGGGCGCAGTACTACGGCTACGGCGTAGCACCAACGTCTACGACTGCTACGACCCAAGACTACGGCGTAGTATTAACTTTTTGCTACAATCTTAGATCTGCCAATTTGGGTTTGGTTATTTAAAAATGAATAATAGGTACCAACTTATTATATTCTTAATGAACACATTTCATAACATAAGTAAGCTGTTAAAAACATGTTATGCAAACATAATGTGCGAAATTATTCTCAACTAAACTGCTTAATAGAGCGAATTAAAGAGGTAGGCATTGCGGTCTCGTGAATTAATTATACTGTTTGTAATGTTCGGATCGGTTAGAACTTTAACCTTTGTTCGAATCACTTGAAAATAGGTCGGAGAGCGGCCAACATCGTTGTCAATACGTTCTTACAAATTACAATGGACTTCCAATAACAATAAGAAATTCAGGGAACCTCCTGAATAAGAAAATAATATTAATGCGATGGTGAATTTACTCGTACATTCCTGTTGGAATAATTACGGAAAAGCTCATATTTTAAGTGCTATCGCTGAAGCTATTAAAAATAAGTAATGGGATTAGAAATAAATTAATATACAGACGTAGATATCGATTAGTTGTTCATTATAATAAGTATGTATTGTAAAATTCTGACAGATGAAATATTTTGTGGCTCGTCGTAAGTTTAAGGAAGCACTAAAGCCATACGACGTAAAGGATGTAATTGAGCAATATTCCGCGGGGCATGTCGACCTGCTGGGCCGAGTGAAAAACGTCCAGACTAGGTACTCCAGCCCGATCCCTCACTCACTTGCACATTTACTTATTATGCGCTCTTTACCTTCCTATGTCTGGACTGTACCTACTACCTATGTCTTGCAATGTGATCTGTAGACGAGTTGGCATCCAACCTAATATCTACCCTTTATGTAGCTAGTGTGTGTGCAATGCTATTCCTAATTGCATATATTTAAAAATCTGTTAACTTCACTTGAAGGCAGCAACTAGTTACAACATTTACATCGAAATTATTCTTATACCTGGATAATGTAGTAAATAATTGCTTACATTACTTCACGTGAAGTTCACAGTACTTAATCACTATCATAAATTTATATAAAAGCGCCATAAATTATAAACCTAGTAATTATTTATAAGGTTAAGTGCCCCAGCCGTATGCATGGTTGCCTTTTCGACGTTATTCCGACTAGTGCCAGCGAATGGGATTGAATTGCGTTCCTAATCGTCTTCAGATATAAACATGTCTTATCTTAATTGGCAGTAACGTTTATCCGATTAGGTCATCTCATCTTTGGCATTGATTATATGAATAAATATGTATAATTACAAATTACGACACAAAACTAGTTTGGCTTTGATGAACCACCTATTGTGTTGTTTCCGTGTAGCTCAAGTATTTTGTGGCACGCAAGAGATTTAGAGAAGCGTTGAAACCTTACGACGTGAAAGACGTGATAGAACAATACTCCTCGGGGCACGCTGATCTGCTAAACCGAACCAAGAACCTGCAGTACAGGTGAGGCGAGACGAGGGCGCGCGCGCCCGCACCGCCGGCCTTCCGCCCTACCCGCTTCATCACCTGCATCAGCTCGCCTCTTGTGGAAGCCACTTACCACGCTGAACTACAAAACACTGTCAGCCTTACCCAAAATTCATTCACTAACCTAATGATATACTCATTAATTGGCCTTTGTAGGGTGATATCCGGTACAGTGGCAGCAACAGGTGGCAAATAATGTCAAAACTAGATAAATAGAAACAAATTATTACTGGACCGTACCTGTGGATTTGATAGTTTGTTCATGTAGATTATATTTAACTACTTTTATTGGTGTTTCTCGTATCAATGTTTAATTCTGTGACAATGCCATAGTAAAATGTGTCGATATAGTATTGTAGAAGTGTTTCTTAAATATTTTACTTATTTTTTGCCATTATTACTGTGAAACCTGTTTGCTTAAAAAATAAATGGGTTTTTTGCATAAAACTAAATTTATCACGAAAATTAACTTTTCCAGTAAGTAGCTACGCCATAAGTTAATCAATACCAGTCTTCCACAAATGACACTGACTTACCTACTCGTGCCTACCTTACAGTTAGCTTTGCATTTTACTAATAGTTGATTTTTGTTCAAAATTGCTTGTAGGTACTCGTGCCTCGTTAACTGAATATCTAAGTTGGAATGCAGTACAGTACGATCATTACCTATCGATTTTGCATTAACTGTGCAAATAATTTCAATAAATTTTCGTAAACCACTAACGTTAAATAATAACATTAAATTATCTTAAAGCTTTAAAACGTAGATCTCAGTCTATCATGCTTTTAGACACTAACTCCGCCATGCTTTTTGTTTATTATTAAAATAGACTAGATGTAAATGCACTGATTTCTTAGACAGCTTTAGGTTCATCTGACCTTTCCATCATCACGGGCTTCTCATTGCAACAACATATTGTTACTTCAATCAGCATGGTATTGTTATTGACACCTGAGAGAAGAGACAGTCGTGATAATAAATCTTTTATTAAAATAAACCAAAAAATGTGGCAAACATTGTTTTTTAAAGATTACTGTGTCATCTTCTCTTAAACGATTTCTCGGTTTGCACAATGCACATGCTTTGTAGCCGTTCGAGTGGATGTTTATTGTATATTTATGTAGAGACAGCTAAACTCTACGTAGGCACTATCTATACATATAGTTAGTACACTTTATTTTAATTAATGTGCATTACTTTTATCATATTACGTCGTTACATAATTTAATTACCTTACAAAAGCAGATGTGCTCATCAATGCTTTTATATTTTCTAGGCAAATACCTACGATTATACATAAATGTATATCAAAATTCATATCACAATTACCGGCTGTTATTTGTTTGTTGTATCTACATTTGATTGTTATTTGAACTATAAACATGATCATAGTAATGAGCATTTTCTGCTAAAACTAGCACTAATTGTTATAATATCCTTTTTTAATTGATTTTTTGTCTACCTACTTATATCTTACTTTATAATAAGAAGCAGATTCTCTTTGCCCTAAGCAACTTTACTTTGTAATCTTGCATTATTAATATCTGGCTAGATATTCAATGATTGCTCAACTACTTTGGTCATAATGATTAATTACAGATGCTAAAATAGTATCCGACGTAATAAACAGTTATTTCGAACAACAATTGAATATTGTTGATATTAGTCTTATTTGAATGCTGATTCTATTGTTTCCATGTTTTGTGGGTAAATTGACGTTCTGGCTGGAATGTTTTCGTGTTGTTCGAATGTTTTAAGTAAATATTTAGTGTTATTTATTATTTTATAGAGTTAATGTAAATACATCTCACCTTAAAACACAAAATAGAGCGTCAAAGTAAACTATTAACTTGATTAGTATTTGCTTTGATAACCTGTATTTTTAATTCCTAGTTTCTTAATTACTGTTTTGTATTCATTATGCTTAATATGATTCATACCTTACAGATTAGATCAAATACTTGGTAAGCAAGGATCGAAAGCGAAAGACGTATATGCATCCAAAATCAGTCTAGCTTCCAGAGTAGTTAAAATTGAAAGACAAGTAAGTGCTATCTTTTAATACGTAAATAAAAATGACTAAAGTGCATGACACAGTTAGACCAAGTGTGTGTTTTGATTTCAGGTAGACGATATAGAGAGTAAGTTGGATCATTTATTAGAATTATACGAGGAGGATAGAAGAATTTCAAGGAGGTTAGGGAACAGTAGTGAAAGTGGAGGTGGGGGTGGGGGCATTGCTCCGAGCGAGGGGGCGCTGGCGCTGCGCGTGCGACCGTCGCTGTCGGACAAGCAGTGCTCGGAGCCCAACTCGCCCGTGTCGCGCACCTTCGAGCCGCCCGCGCCGGCGTCCGCGCCGCCCATGCCGCACAAGAGGCCCATGAACAGAGGCTACTCCGACCTCGGCACCAGATTTATGCGCAAAAAAGTCATTGTAAAGTAAGTACTTTTAAGTAATTTGTATATTACTAAAAATCTACAAGATGGGTCTCAAATTGAGACTCTCAATAACCATATACATACATAGTTACATACATAATTGCCTACTTTCATATTATTTATGAACTTGGTTGCACGAGATACAACAAGTGTACGACATGCCTTGCGGTTGGAAAAACCACGTAACCACTAAAGCTCCTCGCTACAGCCTGAACTAATTCTAGACTGAAAGCAAAATTAATGGCTGAAACTGAAATGCATTTCGTTTTACTTAAACACTCTTATGAGTTGGTTTCATACTCGTCTTATTGAAGCTCATTATTCAAGGTCAAAAAATACATAAAAGTAACTTCGTGTTTCCGAATATTTCGGTATTAACAGAAACCTATAACAGACTGAAACTAATTTAAAAAAATACTTTCAGAACTTCATCGAGTCGAAATGGTGAGTCACCTCGAGACGACGAAGTAGTTATAGTGGTGCCGACGGACCGCGAGGACACTCCCCCGCGATTAGCGACGGATAGCTCAGGTTCGAATAGTTGCTCGCACTCTCATTTACCAGCATTTATCTCTAGTACACATGAATTTCACTTAACAATCGCATCATTTCACACTAATTAGAAAAACACAGTCAACGGATGATTTCATTTCAGTTTGTTATAGACATTCGAACTCTACATTTAGTTAGATTAGCTCTAGTAAATATTTAATGATGTTAAAAATCTCATAAATCATAAAAATAACATTCTGGAATGATATTCAACACAGATAATTATCAACTAACCCTTTTACAAAATGGAAACACACGATAATTTCCTATAATCTACATTTCAAAGTCAAAACGTTAAAAAATAGTAGGACAACCTATGAACATTTACCCAAATTAACTCCAGATTCACATATGTATATTATAGTAGGAAATGATTGTGTGTTACCACATACATAATAGCCACACACCTTCACGCACGTTTCGAACATTAACAATTTTTATTACACCAATGAAAAATAAATGACTACCAGTAGCATTGTAAACAGACAAACACGATGGTAAAAACACAGTAGAGACAATGAAAAATATGAATACCTAACTCACCTTGTAATAGTTGTTTTATATGTGTAGCGTGTAAATTATGCGATAGTTAACCAATTACACGTCGTTGCCATAGGTATAAATATGCGAATATTACAAAATTGCAGCATCTTATGAAGACTATTCGTCGTCGACCTCTCTCTGACCGCCAACTTGGGAGAGCCCCATACTAATCGGCCGCCGCCGGCTGCGTGAGTCCTTCTCCTTCCCCTATCGATGTGTGGAATGTTATTATAATAGTGGTTCTTTTCCACCCCGTGTCGTCCCTATCCCTATATTTATTCCTCCCAATGTAATGTGCCCAAAAAGGTGTTGTATTTAGTTTTTCCTCATCTACATTTTTTCATCTTTCGTGTATGCCTATCTCTGTTTTTGAATTTTTATTGTATTAAACAAGAGAAGTTGCAATACTACACTACGTATTCAATAATTTGATAATAGTCTTATTTACACGTTAAATAAAATTTGGAACTTCCGATCACAATAATGCGGTTTATATATTTTGTAAATCATTACTGAAATGATAGTTATACTCGTACCTACATAATAGTCAAACTATGAGTCATACATTTCACTTTTAGAAACATTCTTTTACAATACTCCTAAATGCTTATACATACAATGATCAAGTTAGTAAAACTGCATCGCAGAAGAAAATTACCTAAATTCGAAACAATTTTTACAGAAAAAAAAATAATCATGCCTTACTATGATGACGATTATAAAACTTCATTGCCTTGTCTTTTAAAATGATTATTCATGCAATTTTACTCATTTCGATTAGAAGAATGTTTCCTTAAAGTGAAATAGGTTATGCATTACCGTTAGTCATACGTAAAATATTTTATATTTTATTTAACGTGGAAGAAAAGCGATATTGCTATTGAACATAAATACCTACATATTTTTATAGTAACGTTACTCCACAACACGAGGATATTTTTGATCAATCAAACAAGAAAGATAAAACACTTTTCTTCCAACTTTAAACTTGACCTTTAATTATTTCTTGATTTTACTCAACTATTATTCGTTTTCTTAATTTTTTCAACACCTATCATTCTCAGCATGTTTTGTGAAGTAGAAGTAACGTTTATGAGTATGTAGAAATGTTACTGATAAATAAATATTAAGCGATACCCTTTCCTTCTGTTAGTAAAATCTGTCACTGAAATACAGCCCTACAAGGACTTACTCGTACCTACTCGTAGGTATGGTGTTTGATTATATGTAGTATAAAATAATCGAAAGCATGAAGACAATGTATTTTATTGGTGTTTTATTAGTAAACTTTACAGAAAAAGCGAAAATACTGGAACCCAGTATTTTATATAGGTCCGTCACAAAAATAAAATAAAGCTGCTACCTACATCTGTTTCCCTTAACTACTATCCCAGCGCCATAAAAAAGGAATCGGTAAATCAATAAAAGCTCTCGGGCTAGTGCGAATCCGGCGAGAAAATTAAGACCTCCAACTCGGCCTGCCTCGGCGGCTACTTTTGTTTGAGTTGTTAGTTTTATACAATTCTTTGTGTTGAGATTTTGTATTAAATACATATTTTAATATGGAAGATTTCTGAGCTAGTAGACTTTTAAAACCGATTCTAAACTAGTCCTAGTAGAATATAAAGTCCGTATACCTAACTTATAAAAGCGATGTAAACATATTTACCTAACCAACCAATTTGTTAACCTCTAACAACATAATTTATTTTTTATAGATTCTTAGAAAAGTAATGTAGGTATCTACGATAAATGAACCAGACACTTCCCACATGTATTTTATTGGGCATTGGGCAAGTGAATATGGGTAATAAAACGCAGAACTTCTCCGCCATTACAGTGTCTTCTAATTATGTTTACGATATAATTTTTACGTTACACAGCTCGGTCCCTTTTAGACATAAAACGGTAAAAACCACAGAAGTACTGATGGTTAAAGCCTGGTCCGTGAGCACGTAGAATTTTGTCCAATGACCCCAAGCTACCCATCCTTATTGCTCGCGCGTAATTATATTGCTGTTGCGACTGTGCGACGGGCGCCCGCTGTGAGTGTGCAAGCGCAACAGCAACATAATTACGCGCGAGCGATAAGGATGGGTAGCTTGGGGTCTTTGGACAAAATTCTACGTGCTCGCGGACCAGGCTTTAGTATTATTCAAGTCCTGAATACAATGTGGGTAAGTTCGAAACGAAAGGAAAGTGGTACATCAAGTGTGACGGATTTCAGAGGTGTGCGCGAGCTGCTCCGTAGAGGTGGAGACCGAGGCGGAGGGCGTGGGGTCTCGGTCGGGCAGCACGGGCTCCGCGTCGTGGTGCGAGGGCGAGGCCGAGCCCGACGCGGCCGAGGAGCGCGGCTACGGCTCCGGCGACTCGCTGGCCGAGGACGCCGCGCTGCTCGGCGACGCTGCGCACGCGCCGCGCATCGTGCGCGCGCAGCGCCGCGACGTCGCCGTCGACCTGCACCTGCTGCACCCAGACGCGTGAAACTTGCGCACGCCGACGTCAAACCAGCACTTTATATTCCAGAAACTGTAACGTACGTCAGGGATGGAAAAATTTATAGACCTGATAGGGTACATGATGCATCTTGTGGTTACGGAAAAACGTTAAATGCGGAGACCGCTGTAAAATAGCTGACATTATGAGTAATGGTATCCAGCAGTGTACCTACATATTATGATATGAGATGATGACAGTAATAATATAATAGAAATGATATTAAATACCTAAGCCTAGATAAGGCAGGCAGGTACAATACGTATATTATGACTCTTTTTCTTAAGAAGACTAACAATAACAAAATATTCTTTGATTTTTTTACCCACCACTTACCTCCTAATGAGGTACCGGTTCGTAGCAAGCTATGTGACGTATTGCTTTTCAGTAATGTCTTTAACGAAAAGAATGAAAAATAAAAAAGTAAGAAACATAACTTTTCATTGTTTTCATGTACCCTGTTAGGTATAAAATACAGTGAATTATATTTTCAGTGGACTAATTGCTCAGTACTACAATTCTGCGATTGTGTATTAAGACTAGAAAGTGCTAGACTGACGACGACTGGGCTGTCTCCCTTGTGATCCTAAACATTATATTAAAAGTAAATGTAAATACAATTTTAAAAGTGAAAGTATTTTAACTAAAAAATCATTATCTGACTCACACAAGCTGAAAAAAAACTGCATGCTACCACAAAGACTACCTTAATAAACGGATTTGGTATTTTGTTAAGTAAGTACCTAATAAACTAACTGGTAAACAAGGTGCCTACCCGATGTAGGTCATTGCAATTTCACCGAATAATGGCCTATGAATTATTATTGTGTGCNTTGTGTGCTTACCTACTTATGAATTATAATAACAGTATTTTTCGTTTGTTTAATAATTGACCATCAACGAATTTTTGAAACTATATTAAGTTGCTTATACTCGTACAACGTGTCGGAAAGATATTTTTTTAATCTTTAAGGGTTGAAAATATTCAAAATTACGTAGAAACAAATGAGAAACAATATCGGATTTCATCTTATGGACACCCTTACAATATCGCACATTTAAGAACGTCAATATCGTTATTATAACTATTATCTAAATCCAGATTTAAAACTTCAAAATGCAGAATGAGTATCCTACCTCCATAGAGGTGGGATTCCAGATCCCAACAACCTGCGCACAATGCTGACCACAAAAACGCTGTTCAAACTCGATCAAAAATAATGTATATCGTTTAAAAACATTAATAGATAGGTGCTTAAGTAATTCAAAGAGCAATCATTAGTTTTAGTGTGGTTGAGTATATTGATTAGTTATGTGTGTTACGTGCTGCTCCAATAAATAGTTAAACAACGAGTATAATTATGGTTAATGTAAACTAAGTATCATCGATTTCCATTCGTTTTATATTATAAAATAAAGACCAAAGACTCGAAAATAGTTACGATATAAATAGATAGTTTCAAGTATTATTACGCTTATTTTTTGTTTAATTTAATAGGTGCTTAAAATATCAAAAGGGTATTTCTCGTCAACAATGAAAATAATGACTAAGAGAATTAATATTATGTAAGTATTAGAATCGCAGGAGGAACTGGACACTATAACAAGTTGCTATGAGAATTCCCCTTTTGTTCTGTTTCAAATCATGACTGTTCGATTATATTGAAAGTAGTGAATGGATGACGATATTCTAATGAATCTATCGCAATCGTTTTCACGTGGATTACGATGATTGCGATATTTTTTTCTTAGTAACACAACGATTAGCTCTTATATTACACTTTTAAATGAAACTCCTTCAAGAAAACATACCAAGACTAATCCGACTCAAGATTTCAGAATCTTAAATGTAGAGTTTTGACATACTTAGCTAATGTTGCGATGACAACAGTTCAAGAAGTTGCTGTTCACCACGATAGGTGAATCTGATGTTGAAGCAACATAATGTATCCTCGAGTTCATTGTTAAAAAAAATCTACTCCTATTTCAAATAATCGAACATCTTGTGATAGAGGCTTCTGATATACCTAGGTAATAAGAAATAATAATTTAATATTTATTAAGTTGTAAATATTTTAAGACCATAAAAGTACCTATATTGTTGGATTGTAATTCCTTTGGTGGGCCANCTTTGGTACGAATATGTCAAGTGTGAGTGTAGCCTAGGAAGCTGGAAAGACATACATATTTTGAGAAAAGAGAATATTTACTCTATGTCCTTACAGCCACTGCTGATTTCACAATTGCCAATTGGCTTATTAGTAGGTATACAAATATAGTTTTTTCAGAGGATCTTTTTAATTAACCATGCCATAAAGTCATACTCTATAACCACATTACATATTTGTTTTGTTTAGTGAAATAGATATAATATTATCTTATGTTATACTTATCTATACTATTAAAACAATAAGTACTTGTATAATAATATAATACCTACTTAAAACTGCCTCTACCCAGAAAGAAAACTGGAACTAAAGTAAAGTGTGATGCATTGGGACCGAGTAAATAGGTTATATCACTTTATGATGATGATAACAAAATAGGTTAAATAAAATAGGTGATAATGATATTTCAAAAGTAAGCCAAAATATAAATATATTCGTATGATGAATAGCCCTAATCACAGCTTTTTATTTACCTACCTATATATTTGACTTAGAGGATTGGCTCATCTTTTTGGCTCATAAATAAATTGAATGCACTCGTGAAAGTTCATCACGCTCGATGTAAGAAGATTTATTGTCCTCCAATGATATTATATAAAATAATATCATTGTTGTCCTCATGAGTTACTTACGAGACAACGGATTCTAAGGGCGTCCCATCACATTCATACGTGAACCTAGGACCCACTGCATTCAATACGCGATCAGGCAGTCAGGCATGAAAGAAATACAACATTATCTAATGATATCCTCCAATAAATATTGTGCCTAAAGTGTTAAGTAGTTAATTAAAGTTTAACACTTGACATAACCGTACCAAATGAAATAATTAATATAAGCATATCCTTAATTAGATAAATAAATACCAACATCTGAAAATTAACTAAGATGTCAATAATAAACAAAACTCAGTTTTGTTTTAGCATGATACAAAATAATAATAATGCATCAAATGGTTCAAGTAAGTGTCATGTGCAATTAATACGACCTAATGTTTAATTACAAAAACATAATTAAGCATTAATACTAAAAAGTCAGTAAGCAGCTCTAACAATTTTCTATGTCATGATAGTTTATAATTTGTATTTTTTGTTTATTTTTCGCATCGCAGGTAACCTGTCATCTAATCGGATTTTTACATCTTCTTTTACATAACAGAAACAAAAATGAACAAATTATACTACCTACTTACCTATTTACAAACTTATTAGGGTAATTCATTTTAGGTACGTCCTTCAATCGAACCAATTTTTTCAAAAACTTGAAGTTTCTTAATAAATAAGCAGGGTAAATATTTGCCTGACATTCATAATATTAAATACCTTTAAGATTATACTACTTTTTAATATAGAGCACGCCAGCAGATAGGCTCTATGTATTATCTCTATTAAATGAAACTACACACACGCGACTTTTCAGAACGCAACTTACTTTAGACAATCAATCAAGGCAAATAGCGTATATTTTCGATAAAATGGAACCAATTTTGGCCTTACATTATTAGCTCCTGGTTTTTTAGTGCGGCCTATAGCCACATCACTTGGATTTGTCTACCTATACCATTTTATTAACCTATACCTAATACACAAAGGGACCTACTGTTGCCTATTAGATTTTTTATTATTGTGCATTAAGAATCTACAAATTAGGAACGAATGTCTAGTTAAGATTAAATCACTTCCATAAGGATCGCAGTTGGTAATCGTGACTACCTGATAATTACCCAACTTTTTAGTTATTTATAAAACATGCGCTTCTATAAGCTAATTAGGTAGGGACTTCATTTTTTGTAACGGGATAGGTAATTTGTAAAAAAATAAATCAAAAATACAATTTATTGTTTATCATTATCGTTTCATAAGGTACTTATATCGATTCGGGTAGACAATAGGGTATCTAAACACAATTTACATTTAGTATACCTAATAATGCGTTAGCAAGACGATCTATTTAACTATTAAATGTAGACAATTTATAAAATTATTACTACTAAAAGCACTAGGTGCTTCAATTGCTAGAGATTTGAACAACATTTTCCTTCTTTACTTTAATACGTAGGTAGTTATTTTATTCGGGTATTTTAATTTTGAAATCAATAAAACTGAAATGGATCCTATTTTAAAAGGCAGATGCCATGTTATAAAACCTTCAGGTTCGTATCGCAATTATTTTTTTATCGCCGTATACGTTTAGTACCCTCAATTTAAATGCATGGTCACACTCTTACATGCTAAGCATTGTCCACGCGGAGCACAACAATAGGGACATCGTTAATAATGTTCATAATATCTATTAGCTGTAAGTTATTTTGTTAATTGAATATCTGTAATGGATAGAAAATATTTCCTTGCGTTGTTAAAATAAATTTCAAGTAATAAATAAACTATTTGATAGCCTAAATTTGTTCTTATTTTTATTAATATAATAATTCATTATATGGGCTTTCTAAAAGCTAAAAAGTAGACCAGTCCAACCAAGAGTGAGCTGTAGGTGTACTTAGTGCGCGAGATAAGTAATAAGTAGAATCATGATTATTGTACATAAATCATTTTAATGAGGCTCAAAATGAGCCGTAAGTGTAAATAGTTACTAGGTTCAAACAACCGGGACCTCAGAAGTCAGTAGCGCGAAATAATCTTTCTTTTCTTAGCAGATTGATCCCCTAAAATTCTAAATCCTCAGTAATGTACAACATAAAATATGTAGGTAGGTACTTTAGGTATAATAAGTAATTACGGTTTAAAGGTACCACTTTTCGGTTTTTCGCTTAATCCTCGGAAACTATGCGTCCTAGTGACATGACTACTATGAACCAAAAAAAGCTTATTCAATTTGCTACAGGTGAGATAGTGAAGTTTTTCTACATCTTGTATAGTTTTCGCGGCATCTGCTCTAGAAGGTCTGTAATATTGAAAATTTTATTTTTGTCTTACATGTTTCCATCAGGAGAAAATCGACTAAATCAACATTGAGCTAATATTCTAGACATGCGGGAGCATGTTAAGCCTAGTTCCAGGGAGGGGACTGCACCGTGCGTATATTTAGACGAACCAATTGGAGCCACTTTTGACTCCTCATCACTCAAAAAGTACTGTGCATTAACACTTCAAATTTGGCTCATGTATTGAGACTTGCAAGATATACATCAGCTTCAAATTTCATAAATATACCTCAAACGGTTCTTTAGGTATTGACGTTCAAAAATCGATATTTAGAGCACTAAAATCTATCTATCACATGTGAAATGTTAAAATTTACTGGTTTTTTATTTGTTCCTTTGTATTTACATAACTACCTTTCTGGATGCCAANTAACATGTCACACGAAACTTAGGTATACAACACCTATTTGGCTTCATAACAGGGTGTTTAGGCTTGGGCCAAATTCCGTGCCGCTGAGTGTATAACGTCCCTAATTAGTTGACCACGACTGTAAATGGTATGGTGATGTCAGAAAAATTATATCATCATTTTAATAATTTTAATTTTTAGTACCAATCTGATTTTATTAATTTTATTTTGTATGAAAATTCAAAAAATAATATGATGATATCACTGACTTCACCATACCATTTAATGTTAACATGGGCTAGTGTCGGCTTATAAAACCCATTTACCTAACACTCTGTATAAATAGATGCTTGTAATTATTTTTATAAAAAAGAGCGCTTACTGTTTAAAAAACAACACATCTTCCGTTTATTACTGTGGCACATTCGCGACACCCCCGACTTTTGCATGTCGAGCGCATACCGAGATTTGAATTTCGAAGGAAAGCTCGCGTTTCGTCCGTTTATATGAAGTTACAATACTGTATGATAGTATTACCGTGACCGGATCGCAGGTTCCGATTTTTTGCCATGTTGGAAACTACGATGGTGGCGCCCCCCTATCATTGAGTTTGGTGTGACAGTTCTCTGTAGGTCATGGCTGCCAGGTGCGCAGTTAGGGCATAATTCGGGTGAGACCCCATTGGTCCCTTGCGCTGCGTCACGTCATAAAAACGTCGCAGCGTCGACGATATTTTACATACCATCAACGTGACGGTAATAATAATAAATACTGAATAATGCTATAAACGACTCCGATGTGTTGATTGATTGACACTTGAGACGGACTTCTTGGCGGGAATCTGAAGTAGGCCAGTAGAATTAAACACAAAAATTGATTAAATCGGAAATAATTCGTACAAAAGATTTGTTTGCTTTAATGGCTTCATTGGTTGCCCATTAAGACTCTCCTAAGTTTTCGACTTCGACGGAGTTGTGCTTAAGTGGTGGGGGCCCCCGAAAGGGGCGTTTTTTCGGTTTTCCGGTTATACCGCGTAAAGGACTTACCCTATCGAAAAGTGGTCTTCATGACGGTTAAAGGGCACTTAATCCTGCATTGAATAAGATCAAATTCATATGTTTTGGACAAACCGTTCTCGCGCTAAAGTTCGGCAAAGTAGAAAATATACGTATAATTAATGACCCTCTCCACGTCCAATGGCTTGTTACCCACATGCTTCCAAGCCTTGTAAAGGGTCGCCTTAACCAGTGTAACCCTAACAAGGCTCACGAGTTTGATTCGCTTATCCTTGTTCGTCCCAGCCGTTCCTTAACTGCGGTTGCTGCACCTCTTCCTGGCACTCTCCTGAACGACTCTGTGTTACCTAATGTGGCTGCCCCTCTTCCTTGTACCCTCCTGTACGATTTCATTGCTTAGCCATATGCCTGGTCCAAGGTTCGACGCCACAAAATCAACTTCGTACGAGTGAAAATAGTTTAAATACTATTTCCCGTGCTTGCAACATTTTTCTTTACTGCTTCGCCTCTATTAGTCGTAGAGTGATTGTATATATCCTATAGCCTTCCTCAATGTATGAGCTATTCAACACAAAAATAATGATTTCAATCAAACTAGTAATTCTTAAGATTAGCGCGTTCAAACAAACAAACAAAAAACTCTTCAGCGTTTTAATATGAACTTGTTGTTGTTGATTTTTGGCGTCGAACCTTAGACCAGGCATACGGCTAGGCAATGTAGTCATGCAGGAGGATACAAGGAAGAGGGGCAGCCACAGTAGGTAACACAGAGTCGTTCAGGTGAGTGCCAGGAAGAGGTGCAGCAACCGCAGTTAAGGAACGGCTGGGACGAACAAGGATAGGCGCATCAAGCTCGTAAGCCTTGATAGGGTTACACTGGTTGAGGTGGCCCTTTTCAAGAATTGGAAGCCTGTGGGTAACAAACCATTGGACGTGGACAGGGTCATTAATTATACGTATATTTTCTACTTTGCCGAACTATAGCGCGAGAACGGTTTGTCCAAAACATATGAATTTGGTCTTATTCAATGCAGGATTAAGTGCCCTTCAACCGACATGAAGACCACTTTTTGATAGGGTAAGTCCTTTACGCGGTATAACCGGAAAACCGAAAAAATGCCTCTTTCGGGGGCCCCCACCACTTAAGCACAACTCCGTCGAAGTCGAAAACTTAGGAGAGTCTTAATAGGCAACCAATGAAGCCATTAAAACAATCAAATCTTTTGTAGGAATTATTTCCGATTTAAAAGCTAATTCTACTGGACTAAAGCGTCATGTTAGCGGTTTTGTTTTATTTCCTCAAATTCGTGTTTGGGCGACTGTTAATGTGTAATAATGGTGGATTATTAACCATTAAGTGTTCATGTACGTGCATGAGTGTGGGCGAGTGAAGCAGAACAGTGCATCGTAATTCTTTTGGTTCTCTCAAGTTGTCCATAGGAGGTCTCAGTAAAGCACCACAACTTTACTGAGACTCAATGGTGAGAAGGAGTATCATCTATCATCCTTCATCTTCATTATATCATTACTTGATCTCATTTTGTTAAGAGTAGGCGCACACGGCCGCACACCGTTGAATTTTAGTTGGCCGATAGTTGTGCCCGATTTCAAATTGTATGAAGAATCGGCCAAATCGAATCGGTGTAGTGTGCGCACTCCCATACATGCCCATACTGATCAACAGCCCGACTAAACTATCGGTCGACGAAAAATCAACGGTGTGCGCTTACTCTAACTCGCACAAATCAAGTCGACCTCGACGTGTATTGCCAACTTCATCAAAAAAGAAGAATAAGAGAATATTTGACAGATAACTGACATCTCACAACTGTCATCCACTGTCATCTAACGCGTCGAGTTGTTTGAGTGGCAATATTTGTTATTTTTCATTTATTTGGCAATTTTTATCAGATTTTATGCCGTTTTCGTAACTTCACTAACAATGCCGAGCCAATACGAAGAAGAACGTGTGTGGGAATCATCAAGTCATCCTCATTATGAAGTACGGGAATGTTTTACTTGTGCTCCACAATTTTCCATTATTTAAAGCACTCTCTAACGTTAATGTAACACTTCCCAATCATTTATTTATTCAGGATGAAGGTGGTGATGATATTATTGAAAATCCAGAAGAAGTGTTGCAAGAATGTTTGGAAAAATTCAAAACTCCAGACTACATCATGGAACCTGGTATATTCGGCCAACTGAAACGATATTTCCAAGCTGGAGGCAATCCGGAACAAGTAATTGAGCAATTATCAATAAATTACAGCGCAGTGGCTCAAATGGCAAACTTGTTGGCAGAATGGCTCATACTTGGAGGTAAATTTTATTGATCAAATATGGTTATGTACTTTGCGCTGCCTATGTAATTATTTACTTACATCTATTTTTCTTTTTACATTAGGTGTTAAAGTCACAGAAGTTCAAGCTATGGTCGAAAATCATTTGAAGGACATGATACTGAAAACATTTGATCCTAAAAAAGCAGACACAATATTTACAGAAGAAGGAGAAGTATGTAGAATTTAGAGTATGATAGTTCATTTATTTTATTTATTTATTTAGTTTGATAAACTGATCATAAATTCTAAGAAGAGATTTATAAAAAAAAAACACTTTTAGGTATATCCTACTAATATTATAAATGCGAAAGTTTGTATGGATGTCTGGATGTCAACATGTTTGTTACTGTTTCACGCAAAAACTACTGAACGGATTTTGATGAAACTTTACAGTATTATTGTTTATAACCCAGAATAACATACAGGCTATAATTTTCGACGATTTGGGACAAACTAAATTTCACGCGGGTGAAGCCGCGGGCAAAAGCTAGTTATGTTACTAAAACTGAATTGTCAGTCAATATTAACATCAAAGTTATTGCTTTTAACTTGCATTTAATAAAATCTATGTTTTGTTGCTAAAGCTAAAGAAGGTTTAAGCTTTTTATGCTTGTTACAAGTACTCATAGCCAGCTTATAGAGCTAATATTGTTGTGTTCTAAGACTAAAACTAAGTGCATCTAATGAAATTTTTATGTATAGACACCCGCATGGCTGACAGAAATGATTGAACATCCAACTTGGCGGTCATTGATATATCGTTTGGCTGAAGAATATCCTGATTGTCTAATGTTAAACTTCACTATAAAGGTTAGTAAATAAATCTCCATCTATAAAAATGCATCTAACATAAAAATTATCCTCTAAAATAAGTCCATAACATTTTTTTTGTATTTCAGTTAATATCTGATGCAGGATTCCAAGGAGAAATAACAAGCATCTCAACAGCTGCTCAGCAAATTGAAGTATTTTCGAGGGTCCTCAAATCTGCTATTGTTGGGTTCTTACAAAGTTCAGATGACTGGCAAAATAGTGTTAATGAATGTGCTGTAAGAAAAAAAAAATTGCATTTAACCTTTAAAGTCCCAGACGGCATACATTAATGCCATAACAATTGATTATCTATTGTGTCTAGATTCGCGGGCCTTGAAGGATTAAACTAATATTCATTTGGCCTATTGCTCTGTGGCAAAGTTTTTATAATTGTTGTTCTAATTTATGATTATTGCTAAGTTTATCTAAACTACTTTCAGAAAATGGTTTGTCACGGTGCTCATACCTATGTATACAGCCAAGTGATAGTGCACATTTTATCTCAAGAGCCAAGGGGTGGTGCGATAATGAAAAGACTGGGACAAGAAATTACTCGATGTGCTCAACAAAGGTACTTTTAATACTTAAAAATTTGTATCTTATTTAAGTGTCATCACTTGTACGTTCTATGTTGTACCTATAAATCATCAGCAATCTTTAACATGTCTAAATAAATTTCAAATCATTAATGATGGCGGTAACTCTTAGGCATGATTCGACCAAACTTTTATCCGAGAATAACTCCAGGTATAACTGGCACATTGGCAGTTTCAGTATGGGAAATATGTTAAAATGTTGATTAAGTGACGATTTATTCTGAGATCAATATTTACTCTTCTTTGGTGGAATCCATGCTTAGTGGTTGTAATACATTGTAGTGAATAAAATATAATAACAAATATTCTTGTATATCTATGGAAATTAGTAGTTAAATGAAATATAAAATAACGTGCTATTATTTCCAGCGGCCATGACGTCACTCCAATAACACTAGCGCTGACAGCGGGCGAGTCCTGGCGCAACGCGCGCACGGCGCTGGCGGCCATGTTGTCGCGCGGCGCGCTCAACCCCGCCGACATATCCGTGCTCTTCCGCGCGTACACGCAGCCTGAACCACCGCCAGTACATCTTTTAAGAATACCCCAGTTTCTAGGTACGATGCGGATAGTTAATATTAATAAATCCTACGTATCATAAATACAAAAGCTTGATATGGCCCAGGAAATATCTGCTTATCGGATTACTATGTAACTTGTTGTAATATACAATAACCATATAATAAGTTGGTGTTTCAAAATTGCTTATACGACAGTCTGGCTTGAAGCCCGTGATATTTACATTTATGCTAAAGTCTGTTACTCTGTATCTGTCTGATACCTTTTACCACTAAACCCATAAAAGTTGGATAGTATCCCGGTGTTTGAAATGAGAGTTCTTGTTGTAACAGACTCTTGGTGATGCGGGCAAAAGTTACAATCAATAAGATGAACAAAATTTAATGTTGAATTAAGAGTTTAATAATTATTTTAAACAAATCCAAATTATGTTATGCTATATTGTGCTTGTACATGCAGATTTTTGTTGGTTTTAGAACTCCTGGTCGATGCGCTTTTTAAATTAGGCAGCAAGTTAAATCCAGAACACAAATCCAAATACATGTACTTGTTAGCCTATGCTGCTAGTGTATGCGAAGGGCATTCGCCTGGACGTCCAGTAAAAGATGAATTGAAAGCTACTGTACAGGCTATTGAAAAAGTCCACGCCGTTTGTAGCAGTTCTGCTAGCTCCAGCGAATTGATTGCGGAACTTCCTACTTTGTATCACTGTATAAGGTAACGACGAAACATTACTATAGATATTGAAGGGTACAAACAAGCAATGAACCGTGTATTTCTTTTACAATTTTAAAAACCCCTATAACTCATCCTAATATGAATATTTATGTCGCAGATTTCCAGTCGTTGGTATGGGAGTACTGGTGTGGGTGGAATGTGTAGTAACTGAACCCTCATACTTCAAACTCTGCACTGAACATTGTCCCGTTCATCTAGCACTCCTGGATGAGGTCGCATCGTGTCATCATTTACTTCATCACAGACTTCTGTGGCTGCTCGTTCAATTGTTCGAATCACCGCAAGACGAATTAGAAATTCTTGTTCAGGTTTGATAGCCTTTTCAAGTTACGTCATATATTTAAAAAAAGTTAACAATATTATGGTGGATCAATTGTTTTTTCAAATTTTATTTCAGCTTCAATTAAAGAAAATGCTTCTTGATCGTATGGTGAACCTGCTTAGTCGTGGCTGCGTGGTGCCCGTACTACGGTACATCAAGCAATGCTGGCAGCGTGGCGATACGGACATTTCCTTGATTCGATATTTTATTACTGAGGTATAGTTTGTTTTCAATCTCTCAAGGTGCTGATAAACTTGAGCATTCACTTGTAATGAGCATTTGTGCGAATGTTACATCAAAGAAAAATACGAGAATATTTTAGCATAGCATTCTAGCGAGCATTGCTTCGAGCTATTTGGCGAGCCAAGCTTCGGTCGTCGTTCCGCGCCCCGCCGCTCTGCGACGACCCTCCCCGCAACCCTGTTGCTCTCCAGCTCCAGTGTGTTGTAAAATAATTAGTATTTGTTATTTTAGAGCGTTCACTAGAATGCTCATGAAAACGTTCATAGCAATGTTTGGCTCTATGCTTGGACGGCTCGTTGTTCAGTTCGACAAATATAAAAACGGCGAATGCTCGATGTTCTGTTACAAGTGAATGCTCAAGTCTATCAGCACCTTTATGAATGCATAAATTGTCCCAATTTTGTTACATTGGTCATTTTCAGGCTTAATGTGCACCTTATTGCAATACCATCTACATTGTAAATTTTCAGGTTTTAGATGCAATAGCGCCTCCTTACACGCCAGAATTTGTGCAATTGGTATTACCGATGGTTGAAAATGAAGAAATTACTGGGACAATGAGAGCAGAAGGAGAAAATGACCCCGTTTCAGAATTTATTGGTAATTTTCACTTTAACTTTCGTTATGTATAAAATGTAGTGTGAAAAAGACGGAACCCGAAAAATAAATCTCTTCAGTGAAATAATCCAAAATAAAGAGTTAATTTTTATTTCAATAATATACGATACTTATACAGTGTCCGGGCATGTAGTGATCAAACTTTAAGGGCGTAATCTATGGACAATTTTATCGATGAAAATACTTCAAATTTGGGGCTTGACCCATTTCTCGCAAAATTACAAGGATTTAAGTTTTTAATTTTTAGTTTTCACCTCTTCCTTCAAAAACAAGTGAAAACGTGGGTAACTTAACATTAATAAGCAAATGTTTTATATCATGCGATAGCCAATAAAATTATCTATTGGCAGAAGTGTAAAACAGATACAAGTTTCATACATTTTAAGGGTGTAAGAATGGATTTAATTAGAAATAAACATTTTTTTTTTCACTTCTTTTTCAGTTATTTCCCAACACAAGAAAAACCAGGTTAAGGTATGTTTTATTTGCATTGTATTTTTAGTATTTGAGCTATTCTACAAAACGAATGTAAATTTATCAGTCTACGTCTATTAGTTTCGACGTAATTGTTGAACAAAGATACCCCTTCCCAGCGGTTTCCATAGCGCACGCGACATGCGAAAATGCACTGCCTGAAAGAATCACACAACCTATTCTGATTACATACTAGCCGCGCTATGGAATAGCTGGGAAGGGGTATCTTTGTTCAACAATTACGTCGAAACTTATTGACGTAGAGACTAATAAATTTACATTCGTTTTGTAGAATAGCTCAAATACGAATAATAAAATGCAAATAAAACATATCTTAACGACCTGGATTTTCTTGTGTTGGAAAATAACGGAAAAAGAAGTGAACAAAGTCATGTTTTTTTCTAATTAAATCCATTCTTACTCCCTTAAAATGTATGAAACTTGTGTCTGTTTTCTAATTTTACTAGTAGATAATTTTATTGGCAATCGCATGATATAAAACATTTGCTTATTAATGTTAAGTTACTCACGTTTTCACTTGTTTTTGAAGGAAGAGGTGAAAACTAAAAATTAAAAACTTAAATCCTCGTTATTTTGCGGGAAATGGGTCAAGCCCCAAATTTGAAGTATTTTTATCGATAAAATTGTCCATAGATCACGCCCTTAAAGTTTGATCACTACATGCCCGGACACATTGTATAGAGAAAACTTAGTTAAAACCTACCTCATTTGGTATGAGCTGTTTGTCTTTTGTGATATGGTACAAGCTTTCATAATTTAATACTAACTAATGCTCTTCTTTCTTTCAGTTCACTGCAAGGCCCATTATGTGGTGGTGTAACAAAAATTAAGTGTTTATTACTTTAAAGTACATGTAAATAATTTTAAAAATAAAAAAATAACAGTAACTTTCAAATATTTCTTCACCCTTTCACCTCCACCATCGTTCATAAAATTTTTAGGATTCAAAAATATAAAGAAATAACGAAATATGCTGTAAAGACTTTGATTTATTCTTGGAGTTAATTTACCAGAAACTCATTCTAATAAATGTGAGAATTTCAAGGAACACTGTTCAGTCTCAGTCTATTAATTACAAACTTCAATAGCGCTGCAAGAACCTGGAGCCCTACAGAACTAACAAAGTTAACATTAACTATGTTTGTGTTTTCAATTTTAAGAAGTGTTTACGTTATAGGTTTTGACATAGCCCCTTTTCCGACATCCGTTGTGAATTTTGCAAACTAACTAAACAATATCAAGAAATAATATAATGGAGAAGTTTCCTGATGTTGAAAACATTACACAGGCCTGCAAAATGAGGGTCATAACTTCCTCTCTGGAATTTGATAGCTGATTCTAAGGTATTTTGGTGCGCTGATTACGAATATGTACTTAGTTTTTCTCCATCACCTCCAGATTTTTCAAAAAAAAGGTACAGATTAGGAAATAGGAAAAAATCACAAGTTTTCACTTAAAAAAATATATATTTAAAGAAGTACATTACTTTTAACTTAAAAAACTACTAAAATATAATGATAACTATTTACTAGTCTAAATTACATGTAAATTTTATTTGTGAAACCTGGTCCTTTTTTTCTGGAAGCTTCGGTTGTTCGATTTTCGCTTAAATTTCCGGTTTGGATAGTCGTGCTTCAGTAACCAACAATAGTCCGTTATCATGCTAGTATTACATCTTGCTTGATACTGGACTTCAAGCTCTTTCAAATCTTGGTGAAATCTTTCGCCTTGTTATTCGCTAACGGCTCCTAGATTTTCTGGGAAGTAATCAATGTGCGAATTAAGGAAATTAAGTTTAATGCTCATGTTACAACCCATTACACCAAAACTAGCAATCATTTTGGCCACTATTTCTTTATAGTCGGAGCATAGACATATCCCCATAGCATAGGCGAAATGATTTTGAAGCATTTTTTCTATCCTTTTGACCACTTGGGNTAAAAATTATTTTAGCAATTTAATTCATAAAACCAATTGCGCACATTTAAAATAAAGTTTGTTTACACTTTGACAGCAATAGACTGACATGCAAGGTGACATGTCAATGAAGTTTTCAGTTACTGTTGCCATTAAAAGAAATTAGTACCATTAGTTTTCCGCAACATGGCGAGGGTTTTTATGTTCCTGGTCAGGCTATACTTCAAAATGGCACAAATCAAGTCGACCTCGACGTGTATTGCCAACTTCATCAAAAAAGAAGATTAAGAGAATATTTGACAGATAACTGACATCTCACAACTGTCATCCACTGTCATCTAACGCGTCGAGTTGTTTGAGTGGCAATATTTGTTATTTTTCATTTATTTGGCAATTTTTATCAGATTTTATGCCGTTTTCGTANCTTGACCCATTTCTCGCAAAATTACAAGGATTTAAGTTTTTAATTTTTAGTTTTCACCTCTTCCTTCAAAAACAAGTGAAAACGTGGGTAACTTAACATTAATAAGCAAATGTTTTATATCATGCGATAGCCAATAAAATTATCTATTGGCAGAAGTGTAAAACAGATACAAGTTTCATACATTTTAAGGGTGTAAGAATGGATTTAATTAGAAATAAACATTTTTTTTTTCACTTCTTTTTCAGTTATTTCCCAACACAAGAAAAACCAGGTTAAGGTATGTTTTATTTGCATTGTATTTTTAGTATTTGAGCTATTCTACAAAACGAATGTAAATTTATCAGTCTACGTCTATTAGTTTCGACGTAATTGTTGAACAAAGATACCCCTTCCCAGCGGTTTCCATAGCGCACGCGACATGCGAAAATGCACTGCCTGAAAGAATCACACAACCTATTCTGATTACATACTAGCCGCGCTATGGAATAGCTGGGAAGGGGTATCTTTGTTCAACAATTACGTCGAAACTTATTGACGTAGAGACTAATAAATTTACATTCGTTTTGTAGAATAGCTCAAATACGAATAATAAAATGCAAATAAAACATATCTTAACGACCTGGATTTTCTTGTGTTGGAAAATAACGGAAAAAGAAGTGAACAAAGTCATGTTTTTTTCTAATTAAATCCATTCTTACTCCCTTAAAATGTATGAAACTTGTGTCTGTTTTCTAATTTTACTAGTAGATAATTTTATTGGCAATCGCATGATATAAAACATTTGCTTATTAATGTTAAGTTACTCACGTTTTCACTTGTTTTTGAAGGAAGAGGTGAAAACTAAAAATTAAAAACTTAAATCCTCGTTATTTTGCGGGAAATGGGTCAAGCCCCAAATTTGAAGTATTTTTATCGATAAAATTGTCCATAGATCACGCCCTTAAAGTTTGATCACTACATGCCCGGACACATTGTATAGAGAAAACTTAGTTAAAACCTACCTCATTTGGTATGAGCTGTTTGTCTTTTGTGATATGGTACAAGCTTTCATAATTTAATACTAACTAATGCTCTTCTTTCTTTCAGTTCACTGCAAGGCCCATTATGTGGTGGTGTAACAAAAATTAAGTGTTTATTACTTTAAAGTACATGTAAATAATTTTAAAAATAAAAAAAAATAACAGTAACTTTCAAATATTTCTTCACCCTTTCACCTCCACCATCGTTCATAAAATTTTTAGGATTCAAAAATATAAAGAAATAACGAAATATGCTGTAAAGACTTTGATTTATTCTTGGAGTTAATTTACCAGAAACTCATTCTAATAAATGTGAGAATTTCAAGGAACACTGTTCAGTCTCAGTCTATTAATTACAAACTTCAATGGCGCTGCAAGAACCTGGAGCCCTACAGAACTAACAAAGTTAACATTAACTATGTTTGTGTTTTCAATTTTAAGAAGTGATTACGTTATAGGTTTTGACATAGCCCCTTTTCCGACATCCGTTGTGAATTTTGCAAACTAACTAAACAATATCAAGAAATAATATAATGGAGAAGTTTCCTGATGTTGAAAACATTATTATGTATTTCACTGAATGGGATTAAAATAGACGGTGAAGATTTTTTTTTTAATCCATCAAGAAATGGCCGAGAAATTAATTATTTAAATTACCACATATTTTCGCGTGGAACTCAAACATAGGCGGTGCCGTGACCACAATGCATACCACCCCTTGCCTGGCGCGTTGTCGAGAATGATATACAGTATGAGTCACGTTAAAGTGTACATATGAAAATAGATGAAACTAGACCTATTTTTATCGACAAAAAAGTGGTCAAAATTTTTTAGATTTTTTTTAATTTTTTATAGATTTTTTTTTCTTTCAAGTACTTATTGTAAAGAAAACGTAATAACTTTTAAACTAAGAGGTATATCCTGATAAAATAAAAACCGTAATAATGCTAAATAATAGACGATACTAAAAAAATACATAAAATACTCAGAAAATGCCAACAAATAATAAAAAATGATACTTTTTGAAAAAAATCTGCTTAAAAATTCGTGTTTTTTTGGTTATTTGATAAATTTCTCCAAAAAATGTCCCTATAAAAGGTGGTTTTTATTACTTTGAATTATTCTCTATCGTATTACCTTTGTAAAACCAAAAATCGCATGTCTCTATCCCTATCACAACATTTGCTATGTTCGTTTGAACTAAGCCTCTCCGGGCGCGCCATTCAACGCTTCGTTAACAACGAAACTGAAAATGGCTCTAGATTTGTAATTTTGATAAAGACAAGTTAGATTTCAAGTAAAAACAAAAGATTTCGAAGAAAAATAAGCATTTTAGTTAAAATTAAAATTGTCCCTACCTGTAGAGGAGAATAATGTTGTGGTATGCCTTTGTTCAAACTATCATAGCAAATGTTGTGATAGGGATAGAGACATGCAATTTTTGGTTTTACAAAGGTAATACGATAGAGAATAATACAAAACAATAAAAACCACCGGTTATAGGGGCATTTTTTGGAGAAATTTATCAAATAAACAAAAAAAAACGAATTTTTAAGCAGATTTTTTTCTAAAAGTATCATTTTTTATTATTTGTTGGCATTTTTTGTGTATTTTATGTATTTTTTTAGTATCGCCTGTTATTTAGCATTATTACTGTTTTTATTTTATCAGGATATACCGCTTAGTTTAAAAATTATTACGTTTTCTTTACAATAAGTAATTGGAAGAAAAAAAATTCTATAAAAATTTAAAAAAAATCTCAAAAATTTTTCACCTCTTTTTTGTCGATAAAAATAGGTCTAGTTTCATCTATTTTCATATGTACACTTTAACGTGACTCACACTGTATACTAATCAAAGAATATATTTACTCTGACGAGAAGGGTTAGTCCCAACGGCCCCGGTGGATCTGCCCCGTCAACGGGGTGGATGGGAAAAAGTGTTTCAACGACCCCGGTAGTCATAGTCTTAGCGTTCAACGGGGTGGATGGAACACATCAAGTGTCAACCACCCCGGTATATCGTTTAACGGGGCGGATGGATCAAATCAAGTTTCAACCACCCCGGTATTTCACTAAACGTGAAGGATGACACAGATCTAAAAGGTTCCACCTCGGTATTGCATACCGAAAATATAACCTGTTAATAAAATAAAAATAATAATAATCAGTTTTATTTAACAGTCACTGTTTAAAAAATCTTCAGCATAAAAGTAAGTTTAATTGTTACAAAATATTATGGTCATAAACCAATAGATTACGTTTAGAATCACAGATGCGCAATTGCATTAATCAGTCAATATTAATAACACTCTAATAGTCTAATGTCATAAAAATTAACTCCAAAATTGTTACAAAATATTATTATTTAAGTATCATAGATACGTAGTTACATTAATCAGTTAAACTTAAAGATTATTTTTAGAATCAAAGATGCGCAATTGCATTAATCAGTCAATAGCACTCTTATAGTCTAATGTGATAAAAAGTAACTCTAAAACTCCTCGTTTCGTTTCAGCCAAAAGACGTCCACTACTGGACAAAACTAAAACTCATCACTAACAAATAATAACAAAGAAATCTAAAATTGTTACAAAATCTTAAATAATAATCATATGATTATTATTTAAGAATCACAGACACGTCGTTACATTAATGAGGTGTTGATTAACAATAGAACTTAAACTACAACTTAAATAAATCACTAATAACGAAAAAAAGTATTCTAAAATTGACATAAAAATATTACGGTAACGAATTATGATGATTAGTTTTAGAATCACAGATGCGCAATAACATTAATAAGTCAATAAACACTTTAATGTAATTAAAAGTAACTCTTAAACTACTATTACTAACAAATAATAACAACAAAAAGCATGATTTTTCCATCGTTAGGGCTCTGAGCAGCTATGTACCACCAACCGTTAAAAATTTGATTTTGCCAAGTGTGCTGTACTGCCTCATTTGCCTCAAAATCAAATTTTTAACGGTTGGTGGTACAAAGCTGCTCAGAGCCCTGACGATGGAAAAAGAAAGCTTTTCCGCAAATATATGCTCAGTCAGTGGTTTTACGACGAGTTTATTTTTTACTGACGAGTTTATTCCAATCTGGTGCGTATTCGGAGAGAGACACCGGACTACTAATATGCTTGAGGCGTGGCACAAAAAGCTTAATAAAACAATTAAAAAAAGCAACCGAATATCATAGAGTTGTTAAACACACTGCTCAGCCTCCTCCTATTATGAAGTGATTTCAAAACAAGTAGAAAATCTG
This sequence comes from Ostrinia furnacalis, assembly GCF_004193835.3. Lineage (NCBI taxonomy): Eukaryota > Metazoa > Arthropoda > Insecta > Lepidoptera > Crambidae > Ostrinia > Ostrinia furnacalis. The sequence goes on from NW_021130949.1 coordinate 1,367,348, forward strand.
TCAGTATCTCAGCAGTGTAATCGTTTACAGGAGTCTTCACTTTGGGACGACTTTATTATAGAAAAAACAAAGGAATTTTTGAATAGCCAAATGACAGTAGGAAATTATCTAGAAACTTTACGATAGTTATTAATTGATTAACCAATGAAGACCGATTAAAGTGTAAAATTAATATTACTTGATGTTTCCGATAATACCTTTCTTGCTCGAGTTTTATCACCCGGCAGCACTCATCACCTTGACACGAACTCTCCCAGCAGCCAGCAATTAACCAACATCTGACTCGAACTCTTCCAGCGCCCAGCACATCACCAAACCTCCATCTGGCACCATCTACGCCCGGCAGCCAGCATATTTTCCATTTTCACTTTGTCTTCTTTAAAATTCTCCGATATTCGATTTATTTCACTTGTTCTTCAAATTAAATTCTTCATCTTCTTTATTCGATTTTATTTTTCACCAATCTCATCAATCAAAGTATCTGTGATTCTTGAATAATAATAATATTTTGTAACAATTTTGGAGTTAATTTTTATGACATTAGACTATTAGAGTGTTATTAATATTGACTGATTAATGCAATTGCGCATCTGTGATTCTAAATGTAATCTATATAGGTTTATGACCATAATATTTTGTAACAATTAAACTTATTTTTATGCTGAAGATTTTTTAAACAGTGACTGTTAAATAAAACTGATTATTATTTTTTTTTAATTTTATTAACAGGTTTTATTTTCGGTATGCAATACCGAGGTGGAACCTTTTAGATCTGTGTCATCCTTCACGTTTAGTGAAATACCGGGGTGGTTGAAACTTGATTTGATCCATCCGCCCCGTTAAACGATATACCGGGGTGGTTGACACTTGATGTGTTCCATCCACCCCGTTGAACGCTAAGACTATGACTACCGGGGTCGTTGAAACACTTTTTCCCATCCACCCCGTTGACGGGGCAGATCCACCGGGGCCGTTGGGACTAACCCGACGAGAAGAACGGCGACTCCCTAAAAAAAAACTGGACTTTTCTTAACGCCATCTAGTGAGTGACTTTGGTACTAACTTATTATCATGACATAAAATCAATGACATAATATTATGTCATTGATTTTATGGTCGTTCAACAGCGTACGTCAGCTGTTTTGACCAATCGTATTGCAGAATCAGAAACGCGTCTGGATTGTAGACGTTAAAAGTTACCGTAATCGGGGCTCAGGTCTGGGATATGTTAAAAAAAGGTTACAAAATTTTACTAAGATAGAAACTTGAGTGAAAAATTAAAAACTACTAATTTGAAAATTATAAATAACTTGAAAAAATCGAACTGCCTAGGGCGAAAATTTCGACGGGTTCATCCAGTGTCTAAGTAGATGAGTTGGAAGAGCAGTCACCCGGCAAGCGGAAGGTCGTGGGTTCAATTCCCGCCTTAGGCAGTTCGATTTATTCAAGTTATTTATAATTTTCGAAAAATTAGTTTGAGATACGACTAGTTTGCTAAAAAAATAAAAACACTATAAAAATTACTAGATTTTAAAAAATTGGATCATTCAACAGCACTTGACCAGGGGCGATTTACTGATTGACTGTCGTAACTACACCGATCAAATGGCGTGAAATATTTGTTATATGCAACTTTGGGGCCCTGTAACTTTTTTGTTTGTAGAGATATTTTTATGATTCTTTCACAATTATTATTAGTTTTACTTATATTTTCCAGATTGATTAAAAGAAAAAAATTGGAAACCTCCATTGATTGCATGTTCGGGTCATTAGTTGTACACACGGCCACACTGTTAACTATCCATTTCTGTTTTTGCTCTCGCTCTCATCAAATGGCGATTCTTTGCGATAGAACGAGACGACATGACAGGCAATGGATAGTTAACACTGTTGGCGATGGTACATATGGCTTCTCCCTTTCATAACTATTAACTGCCAACCGTCATTTAACCCTATACTTGGCAACGACGGTTTTGGTTAATATTTGTGATTTGCACTATAAATATTGGATTTATGACGAGTAAAAATCATGTAAAAAATACGAAAAAAAATCTTAGGTATGTAGTTTTGGAAATATAGTATGTATCTTTAAGTGCACATTGCCAGCTTTTTAGTAAATTAAAACATGGTTTATTTGTTAGTAGAAATTAGTTATTTAAATGAAAATTACTACAAAACCTTAAGCTATTCCTNTGTATTTCTGAGTATTTAATTTTAAATAATATTAAACTTTAATTAATTTGTAAAGTATTTAATGAACTGTTAATTAATATCCTATCCTTTATATATTTTATTCTTGTATACTCAACTTCTCACCTTCCAACCTGATCCTCATCCTTTTTTGTATTCCACTTCGGTTTGTTTTTTACCTAAACGTTTCCTAACCTTTTCTCCCACACCGTTGTGGCTAAACGCAAACCGCGAAAGCCAAGAAAAAAAAAAAAAAAAAAACTTTTGAAAATAGTTTTTGGTTTCTCCCCCATATTTTTGTTTTGGTCAACGTATCTTTAAATGCACAATGCCAAGAAAAGGGTTAAAAATATCTCGCCTACCTAGTTTATTACCTAAATAAGTAAGAGGTATAAAAAATATCATTTCTCAATTACTTCTTTATTGTAGGATAGATAACATCATCACAGAAGTAAATAATAGTACAATTTATGTGTTATTATAGTATTTTTTTATTTATTTATTACATTAAACTTCTGGCAGCTTTTCTCTCATAATATCTTTTCAAAGCCTGTTCAAACACTTCACCTACAGTTCTCTTTTGCCAAATGTTAACTTTTGGTTTTTTAGTTACAGCTTTTGGTTGTGTATCAGGAGTTTCATCAACTTTTTCCTTACATTCAATTTTCTCAATTGGTTCTGGTTTTTTAAAGACATCTTCATTAATTCCTTTGCTTTCACTTTTTTCAACTTTTTCATCTTCATCACTAGATTCATCTATAGAAAAGTCAGAATCAGCATCTAAGTTTGCATTATCTAATTTAGCTTTTTTAGCCATTTTAATGTCATCAAGGTTGATGCGATTGATTTCTTCATCTGAATCTTCAAGTTCTCCTTCTGATAGGTGGTTTTTATAATCTGATGAAGATTTTCTTTTACGATAATTTCTTTTCTTTGAACCATCCTTAATCTTATCCTTTTTACCAGATTCAATATCTTTGTTGGCTTTTTTAAAATCTTCTTTTAATACATGTTTTTCCTCAGTTTCAACAGGTTTCTGTACTCCTAGCTTCTGTTCATACAAGTGACGATAAAATCCACCTGAAAAAATTAAAGAATACTAAGATCAATCTGTTTTTTCCTCACCACTAGAACTATACAATGTGGACCCGGGCATGTAGTGATCAAACTTTAAGGGCGTAATCTATGGACAATTTTATCGATGAAAATACTTCAAAAGACTGCCGGAAATTGGCGTCTTTTTTTCGCGCGGCCATCGACCAAACCTTGTTTTTTGATTACAAAATAAATATGTAGTGTAATAAACCAAACTTACTATGACATGTATACCTCTAAACTCAGTCTGAACTGGGTTACGAGCATTAGAAGTTCAGACTGAGTTTAGAGGTATACATGCCATAGTAAGTTTGGTTTATCACACTATTTTGTAATCAAAAAACAAAGTTTGGTCAATGGCCGCGCGAAAAAAAAAAGACGTTCGACTTCCATACAAAATCTGGCATTGCCATTTGGGGCTTGACCCATTTCTCGCAAAATTACAAAGTTTTAAGTTTTTAATTTTTAGTTTTCACCTCTTCGTTCAAAAACAAGTGAAAGCATGGATAACTTAACATTAATAAGCAAATATTTATATCAGCGATAGCCAATAAAATTATCTATAAGTAGAAGTAGAAAACAGACACAAGTTTCATACATTTTAAGGGAGTAAGAATGGATTTAATTAGAAAAAAACATAACTTTTTTAACTTCTTTTTCAATTATTTTACAACACAAGAAAAACCGGGTAGTTAAGGTATGTTTAATTTGCATTGCATTATTAGTATTTGAGCTATTCTATAAAACGATTGTAAATTTATTAGTCTACGTCTATTTGTTTCAAAGCTATTGTTGAACAAAGATACCCCTTCCCAGCGGTTTCATAGCGCGGCTAGTCATGTAGTAGGAACTTTGCTTTGGACCACTATTTACGACACACCCTGTATATATCTTTCAAGTAGCACTGTAGAAACATGAGAGATGACATATTTTTTACACAGTGTATAACTTTTTCAAACCTAAATCTCGTTGTTTTGTCACATCTCCAATACTTTCTAGATATTCTTCCCTTTTTTCTTTTTCTTCTTCTAAACTCATTTCTTCTAGTTTCTTTTTGTAAGCAGAAGTTACAAAAACTTCCTTGTCTGCAAATTGATCTCCCTCTGATTCTCTTTCTTTCTGGATCTATGAAGAAATTCAAATGTTTCATTAGGTATATGTAACACAAAATACACATGTATATTAAATCTAAACACATATCAGTCTAGAGATAAAATTGTAAGAACCAAGCACAGCACAAAATAAAAAAAAAATACTGACCTGTCGTTCAATACGTCTTTCATTTTCAATTTTTCTTTTGTTTGCTGATTTTAAAAGATTTTCAATATATCTGGGTTTTTTAATTTCCTTATCTTTCACTTTTTTTTCTTCTTTTTCATTTTTCATTGCATCATAAACTTCGTCATATTGGAAAACCGTAGGATCTTCAACTACAGCTTTATTTTGGGCAATTTTAGCCTATAAAATAGTTCCAATATAAAAATCATGTCATCACAAAAATATTTAGGAACTGTTATTTTGCATAAATATTAGGTCACTTACTTGTCGATTTATATTATGACTAGGTTGTAGTAGCACAGGTTTTTTATTTGATTCATCATCTGAGTCCAAATCATCTCCAAAAACATTCCTTGATGCCTGAAAGACCAATGATGGTTGCTTGGGCTTTTCGGGTACAATAAGCCCATACCTAAAAAAAATGTAATTTGACTTGTAAGTACCTTTGGATAATAAAGGGACTTTACTCATAATCGTAAACTTGTGTTTGGACTCGCTGTAGCATTNTTCGCTGTAGCATTACTGAAGGACTTAATAAAAACCTTCCCTCACCAAAACAGGCTTTTAACAAAGTTACTTAATTAAAAAAACATTTATAAACTCACTTCTTATTAGAAGACATGTTAAGAAGACTCACAAAAATGCGAAATTTTATATAAAATTAATTATACGCGATTTTAAAAACTACAAACACAGCGTCCAAATGGTCCAAAACAGTCCAAAATCCTGACCTGACATGACACATTGACACCTGACGTACGTGCGTGACGACCATGAAGCTATAGATAAAAATGGAGGCCACACTCCGAATACCTACTTGAAGCATAAACTATGTATCACTATCTCGCTCTCTGTGGGCAGACTCTCTCTTTCTAAATAAACAAAAAATATAAATTTGCTCAAATTCAATGAAACTCAATGTAAAATCTTTATTATTCTTGACCTAAGTATCATTAAATGATAAGTGTAAATACTGGTAAGGCGTTCGATACCGTGAGCCATGAACTTCTACTTAGAAAGCTTGCAGTGATAGGGATCGGTGGCAACGCACTCAAAATGTTCACCTCCTACCTGAATGACCGGCTACAAATTGTTAAAATCGGCGATAGCCAGAGCAGAACTCTTCCAATTCATTACGGGGTTCCACAGGGATCCGTACTAGGCCCCCTGCTATTTTTAATCTACACTAGCTTTTCGCCCGCGGCTTCGCGCGCGTGGACATCTACCTACATATTTTACGGAACTCTATTTTTTTCCAAAATAAAATTTAGCCTATGTTACTCGTGGATAATGTAGCTTTCGAATGGTGAAAGAATTTTTAAAAACGGTCTAGTAGTTTTTGAGCCTATTCATTACAACCAAACAAACAAACAAAGTTTTTCTCTTTATAATATTAGTGTAGATAAATAGTATAGATAAAATTGGACTACACGGTCATATTACCTTATACGCTGATGACACCTGTTTGTTCTATTTTGGGCCATCCATGAATAATCTAATCTCACATGCCCAACATGATCTTGACACTCTCACAACCTGGTTGCAACAAAATCTATTAACAATTAATGCATCTAAAACTTCATACATTATTTTTAAAGCGAAGAATAAGCACATACCTCCATTCAACCCATTGACAATCTTCACTACATCATTACAAGAAAAAAAACACGAAAAATATTTAGGTCTTTATTTAGATAGCCACTTAACATGGAACGTTCATATTGACCATATTAAGAAAAAAATTTCCGCATTAATGGCTTCTTTACGCCCCATAGTACGATGCATACCCCGCAAATCAAGATACAATATATACAACTCACTTGTAAAATCCCACCTAATATACCTTGTTGAAATCTGGGGTAGTGCTTCAAAAACAAAAATATCCGAACTCCAAGTCTTACAAAATAAAATCATTAAATTATTATTTCATTATCCGTACCTCACATCCACTTCCAAGATTTATAGCGAAACACAAATTATGAACATTAAAAAATTATTTATGTATTATACCTGCCTGCTCATACGCAACGTATTGAATAAAACCATCCATACGTCGCTCACTCTGATGACGCGGTCAGAACAGGTTCCGAAGCGCACGCGCCGNGACGTGGCCACATTTTGTAGAAGCTAAAGGATTACTGCCCATCTTATCCCAGCAAATGGGGCACTCGCCCCAGTCGTATGACTGAGTTTTCGGACTGCTTCTTTTTTCTTTGTATGAAGATCCACCACTCCCCGTTTTTTCAATATGTTGCTGACGGTGCTGAAACAAAGAACAAGTACCTATCATATCATGCTATGATTAATTTACCTTCGTTTCGTCAGGAAATGCATGAAATTGCATACCCACTGGCCCGGGGGAACCAGTGGGTTATGTAAGGCTCTCCCTGCCAGATGGGCAGGGCCTACTCACTAAAACCTGACGGTGTCCTCCCGAAGTCTTTGGGACAGTGCTGCGAGTTATTGTCCGAGCTAGACGGCCTAGACATTCTTTCGCGGCTCCGCCCCAGACTGTGCCTCGCTCTGTTTGAGCAAGCGACGACTGGCTTCAGGGGAGTAGTACCTCCCCTGGTCTTCGCTAACGGTGCGCGTGAACACATGCGCGCGCCGCCGCCACGGGTCCTCCTTTAGCGGCCACCAAACAACCCCGTGTCTAGTGGCCGAGGACCCTTAAGAGGGGGCATGGAGATGGTAGTGTCTCCTACGTTAGAGATGGGTTTCCACCCGGGTAAAAACCCAATAAAAACCCGTTTCATTCCACCCGTGGGTGTTTACACCGGGTGAAAACAAATAATTTTATAATTATTTCAATTGGTATCTTTTCTTTATTTTTATTGAATTTTTCTCATTTAAGTTTATTGATTAATAAGTATTAAATCAAATTTAACACTAATATGCATTTATATCGTGGCCAAATCGTAAAATTGATCACGTTATAATGATGTGACCAATTATTTTATAAAATGGTGTTATTTCAAGAATCGTTGAACCGATTTAGAAGAAATTTAGTAGGAACACAATAATTTGTGATCATGGCAAGGACATGGAGGGGGGGGGGCGGGGGGGGGATGTCAAAGATGCCAAACTCTCTCTTTGATGACATTACGGTATAAAGTTACAAATAACAACACCAACTACAAAGTACTTCTGCTTAAAAACTTGAAATCGAACCGCCCTTCCGCCACTGTAACGCATTGTAACGTTTTTCAAGACCTCCTCTCCCCCCAGATTGCATTACGTATAGGTGTACCAGAATCTCATGGCAAACAAAAATATTGGAAAAGTGTGTTTTTCATATGGCAATTGTCTATGGTTTAATTGTCACCTGTCAAAGAAAATTATGAAATCTGTCAGCCGCTGCAAAATTTTTGGAATCTCTTCTTGACTATTTGTTATTTTTCTGAAAAAGTCGAAAAAGTTCAAGCAACGCATATTGTTTTCAATGTGAATTGTAAAATAAGGCATAATTCAAAGTCAATCTTTGATTTTAGAGCGCGTCGTCGAGTTGACAGTAAGTTGGACTTAAATGTTTTGATACATTCAGTTTATTACCCAACTGCGTCAGAAGGAGGGTTGTGTTTTTTATATTATTCTTACTTGATAGCTGCTTTATCGGGGTTTTCAGGTATATCTCATAAATTGGTGCAGATGTTATTATGACCATGTAAAGAAAATTGAAAAAGATTTCATCAAGCAAGATTGAATAATGGAGAAGTTTCCATTTTTTTCTTTTAAATAAACCTGAAATAAATATAAGTAAAACTAATAATAATTGTGAAATAATCATGAAAATATCTCTACAAATAAATAAGTTACAGGGCCCTAAAGTTGCGCATAACTATACACGCCATTTTGATCGGTGTATTCACGACAGTCATTCGGAGTACAAACAGTAAATCACCCCTGATCCAGCCAGTGCTGTTGACAGGTTCATTTTTTTTAAATCTAGCAGTTTTTAATTTTTCAGCTAGGGTCACTTAAGATTCTTTCTTAGTAAAATTTTGTAACCTTTTTCTTAAATATCCCAGACCTGGCCATATACAAAAAGAACGGCACCGCCTATGTTTCAGTTCCACGCGAAAATATGTAGGTAATACAGTGTGAGTCACGTTAAAGTGTACATATGAAAATAGATGAAACTAGAACTATTTTTATCGACAAAAAAGAGGTCAAAAATTTTTTGACATTTTTTTTTTAATTTTTTATCGAATTTTTTTTCTTCCAATTACTTATTGTAAAGAAAACGTAATAACTTTTAAACTAAGCGGTATATCCTTATAAAATAAAAACAGTAATAATGCTAAGTAACAGGCGATACTAAAAAAATACATAAAATACACAAAAAAGGCCAACAAATAATAAAAAATGATACTTTTTGAAAAAAATCTGCTTAAAAATTCGGGTTTTTTTGGTTATTTGATAATTTTTTCCAAAAAATGTCCCTATAACCGGTAGTTTTTATTACTTTGTATTATTCTCTATCGTATTACCTTCGTAAAACCAAAAATCGCATGTCTCTATCCCTATCACAACGTTTGCAATAATTGTTTGAACTAAGCCTCTCCGGGCGCGCCATTCAATGCTTCGTTAAGAACGAAACTGAAAATGGCTCTAGATTTGTAATTTTGATAAAGAAAAGTTAGATTTCAAATAAAAACAAAAGATTTCGTAGTAAAATAAGCATTTTAGTTAAAATTAAAATTGTCTCTACCTGTAGCGGAGAATAATGTTGTGGCAGGCCTTTGTTCAAACGATCATAGCAAATGTTGTGATAGGGATAGAGACATGCGATTTTTGGTTTTACGAAGGTAATACGATAGAGAATAATACAAAGTAATAAAAACCACCGGTTATAGGGGCATTTTTTGGAGAAATTTATCAAATAACCAAAAAAACACGAATTTTTAAGCAGATTTTTTTCAAAAAGTATCATTTTTTATTATTTGTTGGCCTTTTTTGTGTATTTTATGTATTTTTTTAGTATCGCCTGTTATTTAGCATTATTACTGTTTTTATTTTATCAGGATATACCGCTTAGTTTAAAAGTTATTACGTTTTCTTTACAATAAGTAATTGGAAGAAAAAAAATTCTATAAAAAATTAAAAAAAAATCTCAAAAAATTTTTGACCTCTTTTTTGTCGATAAAAATAGGTCTAGTTTTATCTATTTTCATATGTACACTTTAACGTGACTCACACTGTATAAATAATTTATTTCTCAGACTCTTGATCGATTTAAAAAAAAAACTTCACCGTCTTTTTAGTTTTGGTATATATTTTAATCCCATTCAGCGAAATATAGTGTTTTTAACATCAGGAACTTCTCAATTGAAATGCTGGAAGAGCAATTTATTTACAATACCTCTTTATCTTGATCATCTATCTATTGAAGAACAAGAAATGCAAGTGGAGTTCTTATAATCGTTTTCTAGTTCTGAATGAAGTGATAAGATAAAAGTATGATGCATAATAAAATTAGATACTTAAAGTAATAATACGATTTATTTAAATTCCAAGACATTTTCCTATGTTAAAAACCTGATGTTTATCAACATTCTTCATACACATACCTACCTAAAATGTATATTCGTACTTCATGTTCATTAATATTAAAGTCATAAAAGTAAAAAATTAAACAGTATCAAGATTGTTTATTCCAATTTCCCCAGTATTGCTCTCAACAAAGTTTATTTTCCCTATTTGCCATGAGATTCTGGTACACCTATAACACTAGAACGCCCCCTTAGCAACAAATACCACTTCTCACTTTAAAAAAACGCTATTTTTGTTTTCACCCACCAGAATGGGTGATAATGGGTAAAAACCGGGTTTTTACCCAAATCACCCAGTTTTAACCCAATCGAGTGAAATGGGTTTTTACCCACTACCCATCTCTAGCTTCAAGTAGGTATTCGGAGTGTGGCCTCCATTTTTATCTGTAGCTTCATGGTTATACCATAAAGTTAATATTCCTTCGGAATATTAACTTTATGGGTTATACTCTCTAGTCTGTGGGTGGCATACTAATCTGTGGTTGGTGGTGCCGTGGTGACAAATCACAGATCACTATAGTTCCAAAATACTGAACTGTCCTGTGCATGACATTGACAGTGGGGCGCCACCGTCAATACCGAATCGCTAGTTCCGATTTTTACCATGTTGGAAACCATATAGTTGAACGATGGTAGCGCCCCCCTGTCATTGAGTTTGGCGGGACAGTTCAGCGTGGGTCATCTATATTATATACCTATGTAGTGACAAATTTTGTGTTTCTTTGTTTTGTGACGAGACGAACGACTACTGCATTTTGAGTACCATTTGTAATAGTTGCATAATAATTAACAATGGCAAAACCCAAAACTGAAGACTCTTCAGCTGAAGATGCCAAGAAAATCGTTGATGATGCTAAAAATTTTATTGAAAAAGCCATTGCTGACATCGGAAAAACTTCGGCCACAAAGCAGCTAATTTTAGGAACTGCGTCAGGATGGTAAGTTTTAAGTGTCTAACATGCATTGATACATTTTCAGATTTCTTTGTACTTACTTTTACTAAATCATGAAAACTTTATTCCTTTCATCCTTGATCTACTGCAGTTTTGTCGGTACACACACTTTAAATTTACCTACTATGGAAAGACCCTCACACATTACCTAATTAACTCTCAATCTTTTTACAGGATTACTGGATTTATAACCATGAAAATTGGAAAAGTTGCTGCTGTTGGTTTAGGTGGAGGAGTAATATTACTGCACATAGCGAGCCAAAAAGGATACATTGATATAAATTGGGAGAAAATCAACAAAAAAGTTGACAAAATAAGTGATAAAATTGAAAAAGAAACAACAGGAAAATCTGCAGACTGGTTTGAAAAAGTAAGTTGTGTTGGTTTGATGACATTTTTTTCTCAGTTGTCACCATCCACAGAACACATTTTGAACCCTATGACATGATCTTTAAGTTTACTTTTATGCCAAGGCCTATTATTCTAGTCAATATCTACCAAACTCATTCATAACCACTAGGATGTTTTTATCAGTGTTGTACCTGGCGAAAGCTGACCTTCATTGGTAACAACTGAGAATCACCCATGAAATATAAAGCTTTTAGTACTGCTTATCCCACTCGAGATGCTCTCCATTGAAATTAAAACAAAAAATGATAATATTTGGGACTTTGGGACATTTATTATTTTTGACACTCTTTATAAAACATGCATTTTGTTCCAGGTATTATTATTTGTCAAAGATAATTCATATTATTCAGCAGGGTTTACAGGAGGATTTTTATTTGGTATCGCCTCATCATGAATATTATAACATTGGATTTGATTATACATTAGGTATTGATATTATAATAAATTGATATGGTGAGTTTCTGGGAGTATGTGGGATTTATTTAATGCAATAAGTCACATTATTGCTCAGGGTTCGAGGATATATATCAAGGGATATATATCAAGATATATATCGGATATATATCCGATATATATCAAGCCGGTTTTGATGATATATATCAACTTTTAAAATTTGTTACTGTATTTGTACTTTTTGACATAAGATTTTTATTTTTTTAGTTGATTTTGCCGTATTTGAAAGATATTTTATGTTTTTGCTTTATTTGTCTGATTTTAAGTTTTAAAAACATTAAAAACATGTTTATGTAACACATATGCAATAGTATTCATGAATAATACAATAAAATAATACTATGGCTCTCATACAAAATTGATATATATCAAAGTTGATATATATCGGATATATATCATAAATATCCGATATTTTGATATTTATTATAAATATCGGATATTTTCGAACCCTGTTATTGCTATAGTATTCTTCTATAGTATTATCACAATAAAAAAATAATGGCAAAGCATGCAAGGGTAAAAGAATAAAAAGTACATAATGTGAGGGAATATTTTTTATTTCTATTCTTACAATTTATATACTCACCAAAGTATGCTCATTAGACATATTTAGGTAATTGATATAAAAAAAAGAGTATGAGATGTAGTCCATTTTTCTGCAATATTGAACGGTAACAACAGCTTTCTCATAGACATGTTATGCTTATCTGTAATGTTTGTAACATATCAATATTATTTGTTATAGGTAGAACGATTTGTGGATCGCAAATTGGATAAAGCTGAAGATTTGTTAAAGAAAAAAGAAGTTAAAGCTAAACGTTGGTATCACAACTTCACTGGGGATGAACACTATCGCGCTACTGAAACTCATGTGTTTGTAGCAGCATTTTTTGCTGGAATGGCTCTTGGACTCATTTGCGGAAAATAAGTTACTAAGTTTAACCAGCTATACTCGTTTATACGAACACTAATTATTAAGTAGAGATTTTATGTTCATCACAATTATTTAATCACAGAAGAAAAGAAAAAATTTAATGTAGGTATGTTGTCTAACAATTGGTAAAAAATTAAATAATATAAGCTTGGTAATTTCATCTGTTTTGCACTATTTAATACAAAATGTTCACAAAATTTTTGGGCTTCATTACTGCACCTATTTAGCATCATATCCCAGATTGATGTAGAAAAAGTAAAAGTATTTATATTTAGATATAATTGCTCCTGAGTCCTGAATATTGTATAATATTTATTTGTAATATAAATGTAATCATAAGAGATTTATTGTTTACTTTTAATTTGTATCTCTGCTAATTCTGTCCTTGGTTTCCTGAGGTGGAATTGTGTAAAGCAATTGTTATCATTTGATAGTTCATAACATACGATTGTTCTGTCAAAAGCTTTGTTTTACTGACTTTATCGTACGTTTGAACTGTCAAATGATTACGATTGCTTTATTTATTTATTACACACAATATAATAATAAATATAATACACTACACAATTCCACCTCTGATTCCTGTCACCACACCAATTTAGATATATGATATGCTAAGCAAAAATCAAACATTCAAGAGGCTACAATCATAATTTTTTGCAAAAAGGGAGAAATAATATTTAAACTATTATTACGCGTATGAAATCCCAGGCACAGCTAGAAGAATGATGAAAATTAAATCATTTGAAAATGTAACAATGGAAAAGTTCTTTCCAAAACTAATTCTCATATTTATTTCTGGATAGAGGCCCTATATTCAATCGAAAAAGTTGTTATAACAGTGGAAAAGTTCTTTTGAAGATAAACTTTCTAAGTATTGTTTATACTTCTGGATGTAGTCACATTTGAGCAATCGCAGAGCACGTTGATATCGACTTTTCTGTTGACTTGGCAGCTTGGCCCATGATTCTTCATTCATAACTTCAGCTTTACCTGTACCTCTTAACATTTCAAAAAGTTCTCTTGCGGTTCTGAAATTGAAAGATATTGGGAGTATAGGCCATGAGCATTATAAAAAATACTGTTGTGTTATAAAATAATATGTATGCATTTACCTTACACTAGGAGGAGCTGGTTCAGCCAATTTAGGCCTTGATTGATCCCTACTTGGCGAACTGCTTTCCGTATTTGAAGGATTGTCACATATAATTTCATCATTGTTTACACCAATGTCAAGGTTGTGCTCAATACTGGTTTCAGGATCTAGTCTGTTGGATTCTTCCAAATCATTAGCAGTTTCTTCTACAGATCCTTCCAATTTTGCTTCCTCCCATACTGCTTGGTCACTGTATTACATTCACATTGTTTACTTAGCGATATGTTACACACATTTAATATTAGTGATATTTTGTTGAAAAATTTCCTAAATCATTGGGTCTGACATGACTTTCATTTATACATTAAATAGCTGGCTGTTTGCTACTCATAAAATCAGTTAAATAATTATAAATATTGTTTGGTCTCTTTAGCATTGTTTGCAGGGTCATGGAATCAGTGACACTAACCTGTTGCATTGTTGTTGTTCTGTCACATTTTTGGGATTTTCTCGTTGATCATTTTTGGGTTGACTACCACCAGTTGTTTTGTTATAACTAAAAATCAAAAGGTAAATAATCAGTTTCATACTGCTAAAGGACTTATTAGATACCAGTCAATTGAGGTACTTTATTGAGCCATTAATGGCATTGGCATCTCGAATAAAGTATACTGTAAGTAGGTATCATCACTTTCATATTATTGACTTGCAGTGTATGTGAAAAAATAATGACAATATAGTCATTACATTTCAAATTTTACAAATATAAGAAAAATGAGAATGTCATTCTTGGTGAGGCCTTTGTCCAGCACGTTTGTGGACGTCATTTGGCTGAAACAAACGAACAAAACTTTACCTTACAACATAATAGTTAATAGTGTTAAAAAACTACCTTTTAGCTTCCTTTTTTTTCATAAAAGGCTGGGTCTTGCTCAAGTAATTGGCTAATTTAATCTTATGATTTAACCGGCATTCTTTATACTTTTTATAAAATTTTTGCTTTTCGGACTTGCTAAGAGTAATCCATGATTGTATTCCCTCCAACATTTTATTCTAAAACAATATGCCTTTTTGTTACAACTGAGCCTCAGGGTTGTTTTGCTAGTTAACAATTACATAATCACGAAAATATTTCAGATTTAAATTGAACAGACTTTATTAATAAATGGTTTAATAATTACTAACAGACTTGTTTCTTCTTTTGCAATAAAGTTTTAGATACAATGTTAAAACAGATTTCGGGTATCTTATCTTATTTGTCTTGGTATCCATATTTCGTTTTCGTTTTTTAATGTATTTTGCCAAAATTAAAATCAAATCAGAAAATTATCACAACATAACCTCAATCACCAAACACCACATCTGTGCACCATCACATGATCACAAACAACAAAAATGTGACAAATTGTTGACATTGACAACAATCTAACCATGAAGCTACAGATAAAAATGGAGGCCACACTTTGAATACCTACTTGAATGAAGCACAAACTAAGTATCACTATCTCGCTCTCTGTGGGCAGACTCGCTCTTTCTAAATAAACAAAAAATATAAAATTGCTCAAATTCAATGAAACCAATGTAAAATCCATGAAGCTACAGATAAAAATGGAGGCCACACTCCGAATACCTACTTGAAGCACAAACTATGTATCACTATCTCGCTCTCTGTGGGCAGACTCTCTCTTTCTAAATAAACAAATAACATAAATTTGCTCAAATTCAATGAAACTCAATGTAAAATCTTTATTTCTTGACCTAAGTATCATTAAATGATAAGTGTAAATACTGGTAAAACGTTTTAGGAAGAAATTACTGTAAAAATGTGAAAAATGTTTACAATGATCCAATGTCGGAAATCACGAAATAAACACTTACGCGTGGAATCTTATGTCACTTCCAGGACACCACGTACTACCGCAACCACGCACTACAAAATTTTGCACCAATTCTTGTGATAAAACAATGATTATTTCCTGTAAACAATCTCAAACGAAATTAACTGCATAATAAACAAAATAGTAAACAACCGCCATGTTGGGTCGGATTGGGCCGATGTTGCCACATGGTACCGATTTCCCAGGAATTGGGATTGTAATTCCCTGATTCGCCAACACATTAAGCCTAAATGGCCGAAAATTTTGTGATTTTTTATTTAACTAGGTAATCTTGGTTTCAAATATTAATTATTTATTTGTTTAACTTCTGATTTGGTTAGTGTATTGGCTATTTCGAAGAATTTACAAGGAGATTTAAATAAGAAGATAGCAATACTACAGTTCACAATAAAAAGAGAGGTAGGGCCTCAGAGAGCGAGATAGATATATGTAGGTATTTGACTCAAGTTTTTGTTCCAAGCTTGCCCTCCATTTTTATCTTTAGCTTCATGAATCTAACCTACCTTGCACAGATTAATAAATAGTATGGGTGGGTTGTGTTGTGGTCGTGGTCCGTAATGCGCTTAAAGCGTTGAAGCCGCGTTCCACCCGTGACATCATAGAGTTATTACGTGACATTGACTGGGCAGGGGGGCGCCACCGTCAATACCGGACCGGATCGGGTTCCGATTTTTGTCATATGTTGAAAACTATAGTTGAACGATGGTGGCGCCCCCTGAACCAAACACTGCAATATGGCTTCCAAAGAATTGACCGTATGGATCTTTATCCTAAAGCCGGGTTTTCACAGTTCGAGTTGGCTCGGACCTGAGTGGACTCGTACGAGTTTAGGTCGTATAGGAGTACACTCGTATAGTGGTTTTCACATCGAGTGTTCACTGCGGTCCGAGTGACATTCGTATCCCTCCATCCGAGATGACGTCGAGTGATTTGCTGCTGAGAGGTGTAGAAGTTGTAGCAGATAAGTTAATAGAAGAAGTTCAGAATCACGAAAGGGAAAAAGAATGAAGAAAGAGACCAATTTGGACCCGAAAATGGGTTTTAAGACGTAATGAATTTGGTGCATCAGATATTTTTTTACGTGAAACTGAAGAAGAAGATCCAAAAACATATAAAAATCATTTTAGATTAAGTAGTATCGCATTCACTCCACTTTTTCTTAGTTAGTATTTTTCTTAGTCGCCATTTTGTTTTTCTGAAAACCATCCGAGTCAACTCGAAAAGTTGAGTAAGATCCGAGTCCGCTCGGATTGAGTACCGACCATGAAGCTACATGGAACCGACGTCCGAGTGCACTCGGATTAGGTGTTTACACGATACGAGTAGCGTCCGAGCTCCGAGTAGTCATCTGAGCCGACTCGGTCCGAGCTGGTCCGAGCCAACTCGTAATGTGAAAACCCGGCTTAAGCCGTAAAAAACTTCTATTAAAAAAAAAGCTGTCAATAAATGTCAGTATTGTCATTTGTCAGTTTGGGTCAGCTGTTCCGACCGAGCGATTTTGATTGATTTTGGTGGATTTTGGTTTTTGCTCGAAACCACATCCGATGTTTATCTACATCCGTGTAAGAAGAAAACACATTTATTTAGACGATATTTTCTTTTAGTAAAATAATGTATAGCTATCTCAAAGTATCACGCAATTTTCTCATAAATTGGAGATACATACATAATTCAAAAATAATAGAAAAACATAAAAAAAGCCTTGGGCTATGGGTGAGAAACAAGTTTATCTTTTCGTATTTTGATTGAAATTGGTGGCACACGCACGATATATTTGTTGTACCTATATTATTTGTATTTTATTCTAGCATCTTGACATAACTACAGATATCAAGTTGAAAATTGAAGATCATTGGGCTAAAGAAGTTGTATCATCTCCTGAAATTAAGGAGAATGTTGACACTTACTATGTGCTACCCATGTTCCCATATCCCTCTGGTAACTTACACATGGGGCATGTTAGAGTTTATTCAATTTCTGATACAATAGCAAGATTTCATAAATTGAATGGCAAAAATATAATACATCCAATTGGATGGGATGCTTTTGGACTACCTGCAGAAAATGCTGCGATCGAAAGAAACATTCTCCCTCACCACTGGACTCAAACAAATATAGATTCTATGAAGCAGCAGCTGAAAAGTCTGAAATATAATTTTGATTGGAACCGTGAGCTGTCTACTTGTGATCCTCAGTATTATAAATGGACTCAATACATATTTTTGAAACTATTTGAAAAAGGGTTGGCTTATCAGTGTAAGGTATGTTATAATCAGTTAAAAATAGTTGACATTTATATTAATAACTAGCTTTCCGCCCGCGGCTTCGCACGCGTGATATTTCGTTTGTCACAGATCGTCATAAATTATAGCCTATAATGTTATTCTGGATTATAAACAATAATACTGTAAAGTTTCATCAAAATCCGTTCAGTGGTTTTTGAGCCTATTCATTACAAACATACAAAAATAGGTATAAATCTTTCCTCTTTATAATATTAGTATAGATGAATTTTTTACTCCAAAGTTTAAAAGCTAATAATATAATGTGACATTTACTTTATTTATTATAAGTACCTATAGAACTATTTGAATTCTACAATTAATTTAATAAGCCCAAAGCTTTAAAAAATAATGTGAAAATTTAATATTCCAACAAAACATAAGAGACAAGTTTTTATGTTATTATTATTTACATTTCCAACACACTATTAATTTTAATGTTAAAAAGGGTATTTATTAATTTTTTTTCTGCTTAGTTCAATGTTAATGTTCAATGTATGAAGACTCTGAACAAATGGTTGTTGGTTCAATTCCCACTTAAGGCAGTTGATTTTTGAAAGTTTTGTAATTAGTTTCATTTTCATTTATTCACTTCACAATTTCTGATCCTTATCAGACACCAACTTCAGTTGTCCTTAGTTTTTTTTATTTAGGTAGAATCGAGGTAAGTATACATAGTGCTGTGAGGCACCATGTCGATTGTAAAGGCGGATACAGCTCTCCACACAATCTTCCGCCATCTCCATGTTGGAGTCAGATAGATATGCAGTTTCCCACTACAGATTTCACTCGGTCAGTCCAGCGCATAGGTGAACTTTTCCCTGAACTACTTGAGACATATTCAAAGTATTGTAGCATGCTAGATCTTCCCTTATACCTTATACAATACTGTCCACGTCTCTACCGTGTAAATAAAAATGAGGAATACAAGCACTCGCACCAGTATGCATCCCTGTCGTACACCCGAGCTTGAATGGAAACTATTTGTGAGGATCTGTGGTCATCTGCACTGAAGCAGTTCCCCCAGCCCCCGCCCCCTCTACGTAGAGTTCTCTGAGCAAGTGCACGATGTGTTGCAGTGATCTCCATAAGGTGGGCCATTTCACTGAGTCAAATACTTTAGAGAAATCAATGAAGCAATAATGTACTTACATCGTCTCGAACGATGAGGATTTCTTCACGGATTCCTTTACCTTTAACAAAACTGCCCTGTTCTGGCGCAATTTCTCTTAGTAAATAATAATAATAATAAAATTTATTAAGAGATTGGATTTGATGGCCGCCGTGCAGACTTATCGCCGCCGTCACGGCGTAGTGTCGTGTTTAAGGCTCCATATAAATGATAGGGTATTTAAGCAGAGGCGCCGTGGCGGTGACAAACGGTGCGCTGTGTCGTCTGAAACAGCCAACAGAGTCTCAAGCAAGTAATATTTTTGTATTTTAAATTTTAGGCCAAAGTCAATTGGGATCCAATTGATAGAACAGTTTTAGCTGATGAACAAGTCGACGAATTTGGTTGTTCCTGGAGATCTGGGGCTAAAGTAGAATCGAAAATTTTAACTCAATGGTTCATAAAAACCACAAAATATGCTAAAAAACTCTATGATGGCTTAAAATCGGAGAGCTTAGAAGACTGGAAAGATATTATAAATTTGCAACGCCATTGGATTGGGGAATGTAATGGTATAGTAGTAACGTTTAAAATTAAATTAGGCGACGAATTCAAGTCATTGGATATATGGACTTCTGACCCATATAAATTTATCTATGGCGAATTTATTACTATGAGTAATAATAACATTCTTTTACATGGTATAGAGTTGGATAATTCTAGTCTTAAATGCTTGAATCCCATAACGGCTCAAGAAATGCCAGTATATGTGACAGATAGTGCTAATTATGCCCCAGAAAGGGACGTGTATATAGCATCACCAGCCCTTGATGAGGAGGATTTTAAGTTGGCGAAAACTTTAAACATACCCTTAAATATTAACAAAGGCATTACGTGTGACAAAGAAAAAGAAAATCAACATGCCATTGAAATAGCACAAAGAAAATGTGTTGGCGGTCATTATGTGAGCTCCAAATTAAAAGACTGGTTGATATCCAGACAAAGATATTGGGGTACACCGATACCAATTGTACACTGTACAAAATGTGGTACAGTCCCTGTACCCTTTGAAGATTTACCTGTAGAATTACCAATTGTGGAAGCTGTGGAACCTGGAATTCAAACATTAGCAAATTTAGATGACTGGGTTAACTGTAAATGTCCCAAGTGTCAGTCTAATGCAAAACGAGAAACTGATACTATGGACACATTTGTGGACTCATCTTGGTACTACTATAGATTTTTGGATCCTTCTAACAAAGAAAAGGCATTTGATAAAAAACATCTTGTTGGTAAAACTCCTATCAATGTTTACATTGGAGGGAAAGAACATGCTGTCTTACATCTTTATTATGCTAGATTTATGAGTTACTTTCTGCATTCTTTGGGGTGGACACCATCTGAAGAACCATTTAAAAAGCTAGTAGTACAAGGCATGGTTATGGGACAGTCTTATAAATTGAAGTCATCTGGAAAATATTTACAGCCGAATGATGTTGAAAAAGTAGGCAATGAATTTAAAGATAAAACAAGTGGCGAATCAGTTTTAGTACAATGGGAAAAAATGAGCAAATCTAAATACAACGGAGAAAATCCTGAGAGATTGCTATCAGAATATGGATCTGATACAACTAAACTTCTTATGCTTGCCGATGTTCCTCCTGCCACCAGTCGACGATGGTCTGATGCAAGTCAGTATTTTTTTAGTAATAAGTTAAATTTTGTTCTGTTATTTTTAGCAACATGCTTCAGAATTATATTAAATATTACTTTAAGCTAAGTCTTAACTGGTACTATTGAATATAGAAAGAATGTATGTAATACTGGATATTGCCTAAAGTTTCCGTAAACTATTAAATCGCGATCGGTTGGAGTTTTTCCCACGCTGCGCATGGCCAGTGCAAGTTTTCCACAATCTAAAATTGCCACTTTAGCTTATCTTTATCTCAGGTTCTACGATATTTGCTCTTTTATGAATTTGCATTCATGTGAGGCATTATTGTTTGTTGTTCATAAGACAACTTAGTTACGATAAGGTTATAAATCACCGGCACCGGCCAACCTGATTAATCTAATGTTGATAAAGAATACATTTTCTTTTTCTTTTTCAGCTTTACCTGGTGTCCTAAATTGGCAGCACCGTTTATGGTTAACCTTAAGAGATTTCTTGAAATATAGAACATCTAACGTATCTAAAACCATTGCTGATGTTGATTTCAAGAAACATGAATCAAAAATTCTTGATGCAAGAAACTATTACACAGCAACTGCTACTTACCACTTCAAATATACGTATAAGCTTAGTGTTGGCATATCAAGACTACAGAGTTTGACAAGTACCTTAAGGGTATGTTTATATAGTCAAAGTAGGGATTTTAATCAAGTTCAGGAATAAAATCTTAGATCCCGTTTCACTTTACATTAGACGAAAACTTTTAAACATATTTTTTTTATAATTTCAGAATAATGTTCCAGCAGAGGTAATTGCCTATAGTAAAGAATATGAGCAAGCATTAGCATCCTTAATAATTATGCTGTCACCAGTGACGCCACACTTCAGCTCCGAGCTGTGGGCCGGATTTCTATCAGCGCCAAACAGAGTCTCTACCCATTTACCAAATTATATTGATTGGGAAAAAAGTGTCTTAGACCAGCATTGGCCAGAAGTAGATGATGACTATAATCTTTCGTTTCTTTGCAAGGTCTGGTTTCATACCTCTTTATTTTTCGTCTTTGTACTTAACCTGTATAATTTCATGAGTTGACAGTTTTCGTTCGTTTTAGGTTGATGGAGCTGATAGATGCGAGATTAAAATAAAGTCCATAGATCTGAAAGAAATTAACCAGGAAACTGCTTTAGGCATGATGATCAATAAAGAACCTGTTGCTAAGTGGATTAAAACTAATATAATCAGGACAAAGTTTGAATTATATCCTGGCTGTCGGGCGATACTCCATATATCTACAAACAGACAACAAAAAGGTAAAAAAGGTGACTCTAAAGTAAAAGTTTCTAATTCCTAGAATATAATTAAAATTATATAAGCAGTAAGAAATATACGAATTGTTAATGTTTTTGATAAATAAAAAGTAAATATTAAAATAAGTATTTTTTTTATATTGCTTGGCTGCTTCGATTTTCCTGTTTACGAATGCGAATAATATGTATAATTTATCCTACTAATATTACACTGAACAACAAAATTGCAACTTTTGGCTGATGATTGACTTTCATTACGTGATGTTTACTAATTTGACGTCGCTGATTCTGAATCTGCCGTCCATTTTTTCGTAGCAGCTCTTGTTTACGTGTTATAGCTTTCACTCAAAAAATGCTAAATTTCAGTCTTAATTCGCCGACAGTTCAAAAAATACTATGTTTTCTTTGTATAATTAATTTAATATGGTAGCATTAAGAAGTGTTTGTGTGAATAATCTAAATCAATTTTGTTTCATTTGCGGAGAGGATATGTTTAAATAATCCGTTTAAATGTGACAAAGTTCGTAAAATTGGCTTACAAAAATTAGTTTGGGGACCCAGTGCAAATGAAAGATAAGCCTTGAATTCCGCAAAAGGTGTGGAAAAGATGCGTTGAGTTTTTACGTTTATAAACAAATAAGAATATGTGTAGATTTAGGTACGAAACCGCTATGATCTGAAAGGAACCCTTGAACCATCGCGACGACTGTTATTTTTATTTTTGAACAAAAATGGTATTAACCAAAAAATATTGAACTAAATGGTAATTCCTTGTATACGTTTGGCATGTAGACGTCTTTTCAAACCTGAAAAGTCACCTGAACCTCATGTGGATACTTCACATGAGGATTTTGAGGCGAAAACTGTCAGTGTGGTAGAGATTTTGAATGTGACCCGAAATTTTCAAAACCATATAGCCAAGATGGTTTAAACGATCGTTTTAGAGATTTAGGATCTTCAAATCTTCCAAAAAGACATGGAATGAGTTATTTTGGCATTTTAATTTTTTTTTTGGAAAATCCAAAAAAATCTTACTATTCTTACACATCGAAGAACGTATGAGTCACTTACAAACATGTTTTTTTGGTTGGATGTAATATAAACATCGAATTACACTCTCTTCGCAATCACCTGAACAATTTTATCACAACTCTTAAGGATCTAAGTGAAGAACATGGCGAGCAAATCCACCAGGGCCTTCGTACGATAGAGGGACGCTATCAGGGCCACTGGAATGCACACATGATGGCTGACTGCTGTTGAANCCTCTTTATTTTTCGTCTTTGTACTTAACCTGTATAATTTCATGAGTTGACAGTTTTCGTTCGTTTTAGGTTGATGGAGCTGATAGATGCGAGATTAAAATAAAGTCCATAGATCTGAAAGAAATTAACCAGGAAACTGCTTTAGGCATGATGATCAATAAAGAACCTGTTGCTAAGTGGATTAAAACTAATATAATCAGGACAAAGTTTGAATTATATCCTGGCTGTCGGGCGATACTCCATATATCTACAAACAGACAACAAAAAGTTAAAAAAAGTGACACTAAAGTAAAAGTTTCTAATTCCTAGAATATAACTAAGATGTTTATGTAAATATATTATTACAAGCAGTTATGTAAATATATTTGCGGAAAGAAAGTATACGTATTGTTAATGTTTTTGTTTTGATAAATAAAAAGTTAATATAAAAATAAGTATTTTTTTTATAGTTAGTTGCTTGCCTGCTTCCTGATTTTCCTGTTTGCGAATGCGAATAATATGTAGGTATGAGATTTAAAAAATAATTTTATTTCACTACATTACGTAAGTACCTAGTTACTAAAATATTTACAGTCTTTATCACTTTCTTGTTTTAAGCTTGCTATTTTCTTTTTGACGACTTTTTTCCTCTAAATATTTCATCTTTATATCCACGTAGGTTAGCCATGGAATCCTGAAACATGCGTAAAATAATTTGTTTAAATATATGAGTAGGCTATTGTTTTAAGACATTAAATACTTGTTTAAACATTCATGTCATTTACCTTCTTTGCTTCTCGCCATTCTAAATTTCGTAATCTCGCAAGACCTTTGAGGTTTCGATCAAGAATTTTTAAGAACTCTTGTCTTGATATCTTAGGAGTTTCGGTACTGCCATTGATAGACGGGGCGGGTGAGTTTGTTACAGCCTGGAAAAGTTACAATGTGTCGGTTAAAGACCCACATCATCCATCAGGAATCGTTAACTTTTCAGGAAAAAAATGTTACTTACGTTATCATCTACGAACTGGTTGGTTAATAGGTCCGATATCTGAGTATAAGCACTTTTGGTGTCATTGATTTGCTGAAAAATAAAGACATTGCCTTTTTAGATAGCTATACGAATAACAGCCTATTGAGCCTGCACACACAAGCTGAAACGACTATACTTCAGTGTAGATTCATATCGTCCAAGTTTAGTTTAGAAACATAATTTTGGTAAGTACTTGCATTTGCAGATACTTAAAAATAATTAAGCCACAAAAATCAATGATTAACAGACAAACACAAATGCAGCATATACTTAATATTAAAAACTGAAGAGTTTGTTTGAACGCGCGCGAATCTCAGGAACTACTGGACGTCCAATTTGAAATAATATTTTTCTGTTGGATAGCCCATTTATCAAGGAAAGCTTTAGACTATAATGTAACATCACCCTATAGTCAATAGGGGCGGAGCAGTAAAGAAAAATGTTGTAAAAACGGGAAATTTTACTAAAACTATTTTCATGCGTACGTCGCGGGCACAGATAGTGGTTAAATAATGGACTTTACGGATGACCCTACATTATTATATCATGGCGTTCGTATTCAGTGCACCGAATCGAATGGCACATAAATACAACTGAGACTACATAATTGCACAGATATAAAGATAACTTAAACATAAACGTATATTTCATTTTGCATAAGAAAGAAAATTTATGAGCGCATAGACATATAAATGAACAATAACGGAGTCAAATAAAAGCTTGTAAAAACATAACCCTCCTTCTGGCGCAGTCGGGTAAAAATAGTGCCCGTCCAACACGCGAGGTTGACTTTGTAAGTTACCGTTCTGCGCGTAACGCGTTGATGTCTTTTTCAAGAGTCGTGTGAATTCAATCCCAATAAGCGTTTTTACGACGAACTTTTCGCGTCTGTGTAATAATGTGACACCAAAGTTTCAAAGAAGCTTTGTAAATGCTATCTTTATAAAATCATGCACCTAATATTATATACCTACTTTTTGTTAAAAGATTAATAAATAAAATTGATAAGTATGGTGCAAAAGACATTAGCTTTTACTTATCCTAAGCGCATTATCAGTTTCCTTAGAAAGGGGGAAAAAATATTATCTTACCTCTAAAATAAGATGAAATATGGTACCAAAAAATCCCCATTTCGGCGTTGTGGCAACTTGCTTACCAGCCTTGACCGCTGCTTGTCTCTGCGTGCGATCCTTTTCGATGGATTTCTCAGCAGTTGGCTAAAATTACAATGCATAAATTTTACAAGAAATAATAGTGGTTTTTATTTGGTCTAATTCTGAAACTGTAATTTCTTAATTTAACATAATGCAAAGTTCCCTCCACCGCATAAATTGCGTAACTTAGTGCAATTATTCCAAGATTAAAAGATTCTAGGAAGTTTTATTTACACATTTTACAAGTTATCACATTTATTTACAAGAAAATGTTGATAAACTATCCATCCCTCTAAAACCATGCGCTGGGTTGGGTGACCGTGACGCGCACTCGAAACCGAAATTCCCATTGATGAACTAACCCCTAAAAATTAGCCAAAGTCATTAGATGGTTAAAATGCCTTTGTTCGTGTACACTATAAATACATACTAAAGTTGCTAACACTGGAACTTACCGCAATTGAGAAAATTGAGAGGTAGGTATGCTGAAGGTCACCTCCTCTATCAAAATCCAGTCGCTATAAATATGAGAAGACAGTGGAGGCCAATCTAATGTGAACTATTTATTTCATTAAAACATCAAGCTGCATAAAATATGTACCTACTTATTAAGCACAAACGTCGGGTTACTTAAGTACTTTATTTTGCGGTTTGCGGAGCAAAAATGTTGATCGCTATTACCTAGAATATTCTTAACCTGTAATGCTACCATACCACTTCACTTCTAATTCTTATTATTACTACTATTTTGGCCAGGAATTTCATCTGTATCTGTTATCAAAATCAAATAATAAATTAAACTCACACCTAAACATTTATTTATGCAAATTGTCAGTACATCAGAACATATCTCCATATGCAGCGAATAGAGAAAACCTGCCACATGATTTAATGGAAGTGTTATGATTGATTTATTAGATCTGACTCTTATTAGTGTCATCATCAGTCCTTGTCAGGCCACTGATAGACATAGGCCTCCCCCAAGGTCCGCCACTGAGACCCTCGGCTATTCTCTTTCAATCTTGAAAGATTGATAAGTTTAACTTATCACCTGAAAGCACACCAATATTTAAGATGATACAAGAAAATGCTATAATACTAACTGGTTGAGCAGAGAAGTGCGGAGCCATGATTGTGACGACCATAAGTGCAGCCAGCACCAGCCTCCGTGAACCTTGCGCCATCTCGCCTGGCTATTTTCTCTTGTCTAATTAACCTGGATAGACAAACGTTGAACCGTGTTAACTCCCATGATAGTGATTACTAAACCCAGTTGACATTTCGTGAATCTTGAAAGTGAAACCAAAAGACTAAGTATTTACTTAATACTGACTTATTTAGGTAATATTATTTACATAATATCGACAAAGAATTACAGTGCCTAGCTATTTTAACAAGTAAAAAGTGTAGGCAGGTACAAATACCTACCGTATTTGTTTCTTTAACATACTTACTTTTGCATCGTATTTTAACACACTTTGCATCCCAACTAATATTATAAATGCGAAAGTAACTCTGTCTGTCTGTCTGTCTGTCTGTCTGTCTGTCTGTCTGTCTGTCTGTTACGCTTTCCCGCTTAAAACTCGCAACCGATTTTGATGAAATTTGGCATAGAGATAGTTTGAGTCCCGGGAAAGAACATAGGATAGTTTTTATCCCGGTTTTTGAAACAGGGACGCGCGCGATAAAGTTTTTCTGTGACAGACAAAATTCCACGCGGGCGAAGCCGCGGGCGGAAAGCTAGTCATTAATAAATATGAGTTTTGTTTGCTTACATAACAAAAATGGGAAGGTTTTTATGTGAATGTGGTCTCAGGCAAGGCAACGAGCTAGAGACAGGCAAATAAACTTCATTCATTATTATTAAAATAATATCGTCGCCTTTAAGTAGTATGTCTGTGTCTCTAATCAATAGATTTTCTAAGGTGATAGTATACATTGTTCCGTAACATGAGTGTTATAACGCTTTTACTCGCAAGTTGTACTTATGACGTGAGAATTTTATAAAAACTAGTTTTAACATAGATTACGCTGCACAATGCTTCCGTTAAATACAGGAAAGTAAGCACTAGTACGATGTCATCAACAGTGATGTCGCAAATGGGTCCAGTGAATTTAGCATCGCAACTAGGTCGATCATTATCCGTATCGTATACTAATATCCTTATTGTTTGTTCTAATTTACTTTGTAATAAATACCATAATGCCCATTAATAATTACAACCGGTAAACTTTCTTGTTATTATTGTTAGAACGATGAGGAAATGAGCGTACATTGCGAAACTACTAAATCTTATACCTAGTCGCGTAATTTGTATTCTATCATCACATTAAAAAACTTTAAATGTAAAAACTTATAGGTACTTTTAAATAGTCTGAAGCCAGCTACTGTTTAAGTACTAAACTTATTATTTTCTTATTTATTTTATGTCCCAAAAAAGGTACCTAACATAAGGCACTGATTGTACCAACGACAGCACATCAAGCTAAAATACTGGCGTATTATGTCGTCGTAGTAATAAGTACCTACAGGCTAAGTATTTTGCAACAAAAAATCGTAGTTTGATGTACTGTTGACTGTACCTACCTACTACAGTCGGCATCAAAGAAATCGCACCTCCCGCGACCATGGACCTTTATAGGTCCATGCCCGCGACAATAACTTTAAAGATTTTCTTCTTCTGACACAATCATGGTGCTCCTCCAGTGACCAATGGCAATAGGTATGTAGAATGATGCATACCTGCATACGTTTGAAATTGTCGCGAGAGGTGCGATTTCTTTGACGCCGAGTGTATTTTACATTTCCACATTATTTACATGAATTTAAGGTTAACAGCTTTTATTATTACTTGCATCCTGTAACATTCAGTAGATTGATTTACATTGCTTAAATTATGATTAGGTACCTACATATTATATACGGTTTTTGTTGTCTAAAGGTAGTAATTAAATATAGGACCTATACCCAGCAGTGCCTACAGGCAAAATAACGACAATACCTACTTAATCCTAGAAAGTTAATTCGATTGCAAATGTCATTAATTCTGTTTTTAGACAGGGAACTCTAAAAACGAGTTACATATGACTTGTCTAGGAAGTAAGCTAAAACATTCCACATCGGCATGTCAAGTTCCTGTGACTTGCACCAAAGTGGACTCGTTGCGGATTTCCTCATCTTCAAGCATGAGCAAGGCTCAATTTAAACTACCTTACCTTTCACGTGTAAAGAACCCTTTTTTAATTTATTTTAGTCTGATCAAGGTTGTTGGTATACGTACATTTTTTAAGCACACAGAGCCCACCTCTTCGATCGCGGGGAGGACCTCCAGAAACTATACACACTTGCTATTTGCATTATTTTGCAATGTTAATACCAGTGCTACCAAGCCTCTTTTGCTCCGACTATGAAACCTACCTACTCGTAAGTGTGACTTTCTTGACGTAAGTGTTATAAGTATTGCAGGTTTACTCGTATGTGTGGAAAACCTTGAACTTTTATGTAGTTAGGTATTTGTTCTAAATGTTTAAGTTTAATCATAGTTGGATGAAAGTTAGCATTTAACTTAACGTTGCGTGCGACAGATGACGTTCATAATGTGCCCTTTGGAAATAAGTTGACTATTTTTTGATGAAGTTACATAACGAGGAATAGCTAACGCCAAAGTAAGTACCTATCTATCATGCGTGTCTGTCACGCACTCTACATACCTACCTGTATAATGGCTTCGTAATGTAATCGTCAAGGAGGTACTAATTTTCAACAGGATTAAAACAATATTTAAAAGCTTGTAACAAACATGGTTTGCAAAACCCTTACTTAAGTATTAGCAGAAAAAAAACGATTTGTTGCAAACTCTTTACATATGAATAAATATGGAAATGAACAAATAGATTAAGGTAGGAGGTAGCTACTTATTTGGAAAACAAATTACTTACGAGAAAACCAGGAAATGTCACGATAAATATGTATTGAGTGTACATACTTTACCAAAGAATCTTTCTATCGGCGTAACGGGATATTTCGGCATACTTTTCTAGGCTCTAGTTATGCTAGCTACCAGATGCATACGGCCAAGACTGAGTGGGAATACTGGGAATTTGTTTTTCTTCCATCTATTAGAGAGCCCAAATAGCTATAGGGAAAACCAAACAACCTGTAATCTGCCATGATTTTGGATATGTTTAGCTATAAATTAATTTCGGAAAACGCCGTTGTTTATCTTAGAAAATAAATAAATAACATAATCTGAACATCATTCTTTAAAAAGTTCTTCCATGGGGAAAAAATATTATGCTCGTATTAAAATCATTGATTACCTACCTGTTCCTCAATACAGGAAAAGCCTGTAATCGGGGTCCGGGAAACTTCATCGAAAAATAAATGAAATGTGACGGGCACTGATGGCGACACTTGGAAAACTTCAAGCTCATTAGCTTATTAAAAAAACTTCACTTGTTTTATGGTCGTTTAGCACAATGCTTTGTTGATAGATAGAACACCTTTATTGTACACCACACAAGACAAGAAAAGAAAGAAAATGTACAAGAGAAATAGCACAATTTAGGCGGTATTATCGCTTAAAGCGGTCTTTTCCAGACAACCTGGAGGACAGGTTTAGTTACCGGATAGGGTGGTTGTGTTAGAATTTTAAATGAGATGTTTATTTACCTAAGGGCGATGGGCGGTCACACACGTGAGGCACAGCGCGTCGCAGCAG
The DNA here is from genome assembly GCF_004193835.3 of Ostrinia furnacalis. Lineage (NCBI taxonomy): Eukaryota > Metazoa > Arthropoda > Insecta > Lepidoptera > Crambidae > Ostrinia > Ostrinia furnacalis. Next base: position 1,397,733 of record NW_021130949.1, read on the forward strand.
CGGCCGAGCGCGCGGAGTGGGCGAGTGCACTGCGCACGCGCCGCGCGCCGGCAGCATCGGGGCCAAGGCCGCGCTGGAGTCGGTTGCGAAGTTGTTATGTCAGCTGGCGTTCTACTTATGCAATGCTTACAAATTCAATGCAGTTGAACGAACTAAGTCCGTAGCATCGATTTGTAATTAATTATTACTAGTTCCTAATTAGATGAACTGTTACGCAAAACAATGCGTTTACTAATTGAACATTTTTTTGAATTCTTTTCAATACAGGGTGTTCATAAGAACTGCACCCTTTCACAACCGGTGAATTTTAATGGGTCAATAAATTTATTCACTACACAGTTACAATATGCTCCCATAATTTATCCGTTGACGTTGTTTGAGTGAGGAGCTAACGGTCTCCACAGCATTTATTTATTACCATAAAAATATGAACAAACAACAACTTTATCTCTAACTTTAAATCAGCATTGTTAACACTCGTAAGTGATGGTAAGAATTTTAAGTACAAATGTTACCCTGAATATCAATGATGTTTTCTATGTATGACTGACAGTGGCCAAGGTTTATTTTAGACACTAATTTATCTAATTAGTAGGTATTTCATGAAAATAACACCATAAAAATAGCAATAAAGATATTTATTTAAATCAATTTTATAATAGTGATAACATTACAGAGAACGACTGAATTAAATGCATTTCGTTTGTGGCATACGGTGCAATCAGGCAGTGCCACTCAACACTGCCTAAAGATGTATAATTATTATAATCAGCTGTAGTTTTAATAAATAAGTACAGAAAATGGGCCTATTCCTGGCTCTACGTTACGTATAGTACAGTCGCCAGCAGATCAACATAAAGCGAAAAATCGAATTATCCAAAGCATACAGAAATAGTTCTGTTCGAATCTAATGCTAGGTAGTAATAGTAGGTGTGTAACGTAAGTTTTAAAATCGAGGTTTTATTATTTGGATGTGCAAGCGACTGTATTTAACATTTTACGAATCACCTGCCTATAAATTTATCATCTTCCTTCCTTAACCAATACAATGTTATTAATAAGACTAATATTTGGTATAGGCATGAGTGAGTAGAACAAAAAAATGAGAATCTTCTCATTTACTCATGTACTGAGATGAGTACATCTTTCATAAACAAAGAATTACTACAACCCCTAGGTTACAAAAGTGTAACCCGAAGATTCACGCTATTGCATTCATGTGTGTAGACAAGTACTTATTCGCGTATACTTCGGTGCTGTTTTGTATAGTCGCAAGAACTTTGCTGTTGCTCAAAATGTTATCGCCATGTCAGCCATGTGTGTGACCCAGGAGCAAGTGGCCCTCTACATATATTAATAGTTCCGGTAAAATTCACTTTAGTTTCTCTGGGTCTGAATTATTGTGTCAAGTTTTATTATCGAACATTAAAAACGTGCGTTTCAACAAAATAAATATAAATATTATAATATCAATAATAATACTTCAATAGTATTCAACAACAGCTCAGTTCATTATTGCTTATCACAAATTTAAATGAAAACCATTAAATTTAATAACGTTAATTAAAGCTCAAAAACAAAATAATCTGATTATTTTTGATCCAATTGCGAAACTGTTAAGTCGTGACGTCTAGATCATTAATTTACAATTTGATTATTTTGCTGAATAACAAATTTTATTATGGAGATGCCATTGCAAATGTATGCGTTGACTTCTGAAGACTGACGTCAAAAATTTTTTCTTTTACTACCACGAAAGCTGAATCTAGCTCCCTCTAACAGGCTTTCACATATTTCTTGCTAGCTTAGCTCCCTTATGAAGTCACTAATTCCATTTTCCTGTATTTCTTCCTGAGCGTAGAAACGGGATCTTTAAATAATATGGGGTCTAAGCGGAGGACGGAGCGCATGAGCGGCATGTAGCCCCACGCCGTGGCGAAGGTGTTCAGGCAAGACTGTCGCTGCACGAAATGCTCTGGATCGCTCCAAGAGGATCTGAAAATAATTATTTCTGTTATGTACTTGTCAGTTTCTTTTATGTTTGTGGTTAAAGTAAACGTACTTAAGTGTATTTTTAAGCAATATTGTATATTGCAAAAAATATTACATGTCGAGTAGGGTCGTAGTTTTGTACCATCGATTGGTGTGTAAAAAAGCGCATGAGAGCGCGACGAGTCGCAGTGACTCAGTAGGGAGCGGCAGGCGCGTTCTGAAGGACTCCCAAAATTTGTCTATGATTCAGGAGTAGCCTTGTATGTTGTCGCAGTGACGTCACGCGACAGGGTGCCGTCCGTCACGTCAATTTATCATTGGCGTATTTTGGGGGACCTGACCGTACTTACGGGGGGTACGTACGATTAGTATCATAGCTCATGAGTAAGTAGGTACTATCAAACTATCATATTCAAATCAGTAGCCTAACATCCTGGGGGGCAACAGACCATTCTTGGTGGATCCGTGCCACCACAGAATATTAACAAGTACTACGTACAGAAGATTTTCTTCGAGAAGGTATTTAAAAAAATGAATGCTTAATGTCGTTAGCAATATGGTGTAATTTAGCCTGTCTCTTGAGTCGAGCACCATTTTGTTGACAAACGTCAGTGATTGGTACTGCGCCGAAGCCATAGGGCTGACTTCGGTAAAATGATGTGTGACGTGAGGTGCCAAACTGCGGAAAATGGCGGAGGAAATACATGAATAAGCATGATTTGTATTTTGTGTTTCTATTTATTATTCAGGCAGTTAACATACTGCATTACACCACCGTTTTTACATATTAGTTTATTGTCTTTATAATGCAAATGGGTGAAGAATACACGTACGTGCGTCAATACTCGCTCGTGATTGTCCTGTCGATAAGGTATCTCAGGAAGGGTAGTCGCGCGTGTTTTGTTTTCGATGCAAACTCGCGGAGATGACCAGGCCAGAGCCCCGATTACGGTAATTTTTAACGTCTACAATCCAGACGCGCTTCTTCGATTCTGCGATACGATTGGTCAAAACCTCAGATCATAGAAGGGAATAGATGTGAAACGGGGGCGTGGCGCGTGTCTCCGCGATATGCCCAGAAACGAACATCTTGAATGTGTGTGTGGGAGCTGTGGTGGGGGAAATGTGGGGACACTGGTTCTCGTTGTAGTTACGCGCGACTTCATATCTACTCTCTTTCTATGATCTGAGGTCAAAACAGTCAGCTTTCAGTCAACGTCAGCTGTTTCGACCAATCGTATCGCAGAATCGATGAAGCGCGTCTGGATTGGAGACGTTAAAAATTACCGTAATCGGGCTGCTGGTGCCACCCGACCCCCGTTTGTTATTGCACTCACTTGTAGCGGTGGTGCGCGGCCTTGTAGCGGCGGCGCTGCGCGAGCTTGAGCGGCGGGCGGCGCGTGAGGTGCGCCACGAGGCAGTTGAGCAGGATGTCCTCGCAGTTGCGCGCGCGGCGCACGGCGTGACGTAACGCGGGCGCGCCGGCCGCGTACAGCGCGAGCGTGGCGCGGTGCACCAGCGCCGCGCCCGGCAGCACCATGGAGTACGACCCGCCCCACTTGCTGCTGTACCCCCATGCGCTCTGGGAAACAATNATCCATTGGTATTTTGCTTATAAATAAAAAAAACTAAACATTTTTACGAACGAATTCAGTGCCGTAACAGTTACTGCGATATCGAAATCAGTGGTGATAAAAATTCTAACACACTTGTACATTGACGATTTAGTTAGCAACCACTTTATGTCATGCTCAACTACTGCGCAATGTATTTAATTTCTTCCGATATCCACTGTCGTGTGAAAATACACAGTACGGCCGCATGTGCCGGTCGTAACATAGTGCCGTGCTCGTGTTCTAATGCGGTTTCCTATTATCGATAAATAGAAGTAAATTATAATTTTCTATTTTGTAATTTTAAATAAAAAAATGATGTGTTACTTTCGATTATAAGATTTTACAAAAAAAATAATAACAGTAGAAGTAGCTAATTAGTAACTGTCAACTATGTAATTATTATAAGAGCTAGTTGAAAGCCTAATATATGCATTATTTTTGATAAACATATGCGGTACGCAGATCGCCATAATTAAAAAGTAAATGCGTGATAGTAGTTAATAATAACGTATAATAATAAAAAGGTTTCATACATAAGCATTTTGTGAAATCAGTTTCGAGCCTTTCCCCTAGCGATTTAAAGTATCGATATCTTGTCGACTCCATTTTATCTTTGTTCTCTCACTAGCGTTTTCAAAGTGTGCGTCACGTCACGCGGCCATTGATTGGCCATAAGGCATGCCTTCTGGCCAATCACAGCACTTTTAAGCCGGTTGCACATGTTGGCGTAGACTCTCAGTCGCTTTGTTTTTACACAGTTGAATGTGTGTGTGGGAGCTGTGGTGGGGGAAATGTGGGGACACTGGTTCTCGTTGTAGTTACGCGCGACTTCATATCTATTCTCTTTCTATGATCTGAGGTCAAAACAGTCAGCTTTCAGTCAACGTCAGCTGTTTCGACCAATCGCATCGCAGAATCGAAGAAGCGCGTCTGGATTGGAGACGTTAAAAATTACCGTAATCGGGCTGCTGGTGCCACCCGACCTCCGTTTGTACTCACTTGTAGCGGTGGTGCGCGGCCTTGTAGCGGCGGCGCTGCGCGAGCTTGAGCGGCGGGCGGCGCGTGAGGTGCGCCACGAGGCAGTTGAGCAGGATGTCCTCGCAGTTGCGCGCGCGGCGCACGGCGTGACGTAACGCGGGCGCGCCGGCCGCGTACAGCGCGAGCGTGGCGCGGTGCACCAGCGCCGCGCCCGGCAGCACCATGGAGTACGACCCGCCCCACTTGCTGCTGTACCCCCATGCGCTCTGGGAAACAATTGAAAATAAAAAAGATATTATTTAGTAAAAAATATTACAGTACATGATCTGGTTACTGTTACATTCAAGATAAAAACGGAGTACAATTTAATTTACTGTACTAACAGCAATACAGCATCACTGGACTCCACACTAGGATTCCCTGTGTCGTGGAGACCAGTCTTCCCATTGAAATTTCGAGATAAAGTGCGTGCATGACTTTGTTAAATTTTTCTTTGATAATTTGATACTTCAATATGGGCGATGGAGCGTGCCATGCTCGGAGTTCCCTGCGTGATCGAATCAGGGGGGTAAGTCAGCCCATGGGAACGGCGAATAGATAGGTAGGTACGTAGGTTAAACTCAGAAAAACTAAATAACAGGTAGGTATTGCGTGTACATCGAAATGATCTTCATAGCAATGTCTTGCTTGTAGCCCAGGCAGAGTGTATCTGCCTCAGCTATGCCTTATTCTTAGAAGTAAATCAATTAATACTTATACATTTTTATATTTTACTTGGAAGAAGATATGACTAACAATACTTATGAACACTTTATTTGAATAAATCGCCAAATATACCACCGCGGAGACCCCAATCGCGTCTCCGCGTTCTATTGAATCGTATGAGCGTATGGATTTTTTGCTATATTTTTCACAATTTCTATTTTTTAAAATTACCTATCGATAGCTTACTTTATTCTGATGAATAAATGTCATTACAAGTTTTTCTCTAAAACTGATAGTTTGGCTAGAAAAAAATATTTTCTATCCACGCAGTACGCCGGCAGCGTTCGGATCGGATATAGTGACGTCATCGTTCCCGCGCCGGGCGGTCAGTGAACTTTTTTAGTAATTTGGCCATAACTTCGTCAATTTTTGTCGTAGAACAAAAATTTTTGGACTGTATATTAAGGATTTCTTAGCCCTATAAATCTGCATTCACAGCTAAAAATCGAAATGATACTCATTGGCGCCCAACGTGGGAGCGACTCTGAAATAATTTTGTCTACTGTAAAGGTTTAGGGCGGTGCATTGTACGGAGTAACATGCTCATGTACCTTAGCTTCGTCCCAGTAGTGACTTCTTGCTGGATAGCCAACAATTCTTTCGGGAAAATGTTGCCATACGCGGAACGCGAAATCCAATTCTTCAGCGAGGAGTGGCGCGTCTCCGTCTAATGAAAAGACGGCAGCTGTGGGCACTGCCCATAAAGGTTTCCATCTGGCCGACACCCCTTCCCTGTAACAAAAAACTTAGCTTCAGTTTCACCACCTTAACTTTAACGATAACTATAACCGGTGTTTTTTGTATGGAGTTTGACAGACTTTTGAGCGAAGGCAACGGGCAGGGCACATAGTATGCAGAACTGACGGCTTATGGGGCAGCAAGGTTCTGGAGTGGAGGCCACGCACCGGAAAACACAGCGTGAGACGTCCGCCCACAGGGTGGACCGACGACCTCATAAAGGTTTTCATCTGGCCGCTGGCCACATCTGGAAGGCGCTGGTTCAGACCCCTACCAATCGCGTCATTAAGGGGGGCCTATGTTCAGCAGTGGACGTCCTATAGCTGAAATGAGATGATGATGATGGTACTGACCCAGGGTAGTGCGTGGTGGCGTCTATGACGAGCACGGGCAGCGGGTCGCGCGCGTCTCCCGCCACGCGCGCCAGCGACTTCAGCGACGGCGCCGCGCGCTCGCTGTCCCACACCAGCACCACCTGCCGGAACGGCATTTACACATTTGCTAATGAAGATAACATTGGAAGTCATCAAAATATGATGTGACTCCGGACTAACCGGACCGTGTGCGTTTATGCGACTATGGTGTAAGCAGACAAAATAAAACATTCTCTTTTTAATGCCGAGAGCAATTTAAAATCTATACTAATATTTATGAATGCGAAAGTAACTCTGTCTGTCGATCTCTCTTTCACGCCTAAACCACTGAACCGATTTTGATGAAATTTGGCATAGAGATAGTTTGAGTCCTGGGAAAGGACATAGGATAGTTTTTATCCCGGTTTTTGAAACAGGGACGCGCGCGATAAAGTTTTTCTGTGACAGACAAATTTCCACGCGGACGAAGCCGCGGGCGGAAAGCTAGTAATTAATATTTTTACCCCATAGCAATACAGAAAACCCTTGCTTGAACGCAAACTGCTCACAGTAAATAACTTTCAAGCTACAGGTCCGCAAAAGCGCAAAGCTACTACGCTGAAAATGACCTTTTCGCAGAACTCGCTGGACGCTATATTGGCGAGCAGCTTGTGCAGCGCCGGCGACGTGGCCTGCACGTACAGCAGCGCGGTGTAGGCGCGGCCGGCGGTGGGCGGCGGCGCGGCCGGCGGCACGGCGGGCGCGGGCAGCGGCGCGGGCGGCGCGGGCGGCGCGGCGGGCGCGGGCGGCGCGCGCGGCGCCTCCGCCCCCGACGGCAGCTGCGCCCGCGAGTCCCCGTACGAGGCCAGCGTGCCCAGCGCCCCCGGGGACGTGTTCCATATCAACGCTTCGCGCTCACGCGAAGTCTTGTGTGCTGATATCCTCTCCAGTATTATCTTCGATACGATTAACGATGACATTGAATCGCAAAAATTATGAGTAAGTTTAATTAATTAATTAATCGAGACAAACGATCCCACTGTGCCAGACCGGCAGTGTTCCAAATGTGCTTCATATTTTTATGTTCAGCCACTAGATCATGGAAAAACAGCCGGTCCGATATAGTGGGATTGGAGCTTGAAGTTATAATTGGTCATCATACCTCTATTGTGGTAAAGACGATCTTCTCAATGGATGAAAAATATTGCTCCCATAGCAGTTGCGTCTGCTGCCGTAAAGCGAGTACACGCTCAGGAGGAACTGAGCGCACGAGCTCCGGCACCTATACCGATTACAGAAAAGTATTTGAATGTCCAAATCGAGATACCTGTGTACTTAATGGCACTAAATCTGCTTTACCTGCAATAACAGTCTCTCATCTGCCCAGATCACAGCACGGCGCCAATCAATGCGTTCATCGAATGGTAACCGCCAGCCATTGCTGAGAAGAACTGGAACGCACCCTGCTGCCAATGCCTCGAGGAAACGGTACGACCCCAAGCGGCGCCCGCGCGCCACCAGACAAAACGTGGAGTTCGCCAATAGTTGCTCGTAATCAAATCTAAAAATGCAGTAAAAATACTGAACTGAACAATTTTATTGCCCGTGTAAGCGCATCATTATATTTGATATCTAAACTGTGAATAGCTAAAAAATAGTCATTATTCTTACTTGTCGTATTCTCGGTTATCTTCATCACACCTCTCATCTCTTAGATCTTTCCATGACTTTCCATGACGACACGTCGTAACCAAGATTAGATTATTGCCATCGTGTAAATGCCAAAGTGAATTCCTGGTCTCACTGCCAATCCCATGAACATAGCGTTTTCCTTTAAATGCGAGTAAGTGTCGTCGTGGTGCAGGAAAAGGGTTAGCTGTGGCCGCAGGCGGCACTCCACCGCGTTCTGGGTGCTCTTTATGAAACAACGGCAGGGACACGTCGAAGCCGTCACGAAACACCGTTTCCGAGGCACTAGCTCGAGCCAATATCGCGTCGCCCGGATCAAACCCTAACGCTCCTTCAGCATAATCAGGCCAAGTGCCAGCATATAAGTTGAATATTAGGTGATTGCGACCTTTTTTCCAATATGGTAATCGACTTAACCTAGCTTGAACATCGGGAACATGTTCCGGGGACAAAGGATCTGCATCTAGAGTATCCACTGCTGGCAGGAATAAACAAGCCTCATTCGGATCTCGCGTTGCGTAGCGTGATTCCCTAATAACTGATAAAACTTTGCGGTAAGATGCACTTACGGGGCCTTCTGTTGGATATATGTAGATTTTGGGATCATCACTACACTTTGAAAAATCAAAACACGTTTCCATTCGACAAGGCTTTGATGTTGAACGAGGCTGTCTTTGTAAAGGAGATGGCGCTTCAAACAAATCTTCCATGGATGCATAAGTTGGTAGTAGGTCGCGTCTGCTACTTTGGACCAGTTCAGATTTGAAGCTATATCCACCATAATAACCATATGCTAAAATGGCAAAGCTAACAAATAGGAGAATATAGCGTTTCTTTGCTTGCATTTTGAGTACCAAGCTGATATCAACTGGTTTAGTGCTATCCGATGGAATCTGAGGATAACAAAACAAATTAGAAACTGAAACCCCAATATGTAATGTATACTGTGAATTAGTTACTAATTCTGTGGTATTAGTTACCTACTAATAAATCATTTATTATAATTTTCCAATATTATGCTTGGTTTTGGATGATTTGTTATTTCAAATAGGTGCCCTAGTAGGGCCTATGAACTGAATAAACTATTTGAATTTGAAAAAAATAATTCCAAATCCCTGACTACATAAAGAAGGTAGGTTTTTATTCTTGGGGAAGTGTTAAAATGTTTAATAAAATACTACAATCTCTTATAGAACTACCTATTCATAAATTCAAAGTACAGGTTAAGAAAATCCTTATGAAAAAAGGATACTATAATTATTTAAATAACAAGAGTGCATAGATTTTACGTGCCTAGCTCGCACTTATTGCGTGTCATGTAAGCTATAAATTACTGTATTTTATTAAAAAAGAGGCTGACAAAGGTGCCTGAGTTTATTCAGCCACTTCTCAGCACCAGCCCATATGTTGTCCCGAAGTGGTGGTAGGGCAAGCTATATTGGGCCGTGTATAAGTGCCCTGGAATGGGCCAATGTACTGAATAAACTATTTTAATTTAAATTTGAATAAAAATCAGTTTGAAATGATTAGTATAAAAATTTCATAGANATCATAGAATGACAAACTTTTCACATTTCATTACATAAAAAGCATATTTTTTCCTGTGGATATTTGAAGTTCAATGGCAGCTTTTATACAGCTGCCATAGTGGTGCATGAGATTTGCAAAACATAAAGAGTCAAAATAGCCAAATTAGAAAAGAACTGAGATAATCACGTTACACTGTCTCTCACATGACCCTACCTACAGTTACTGTTTAGTAATTTTTATCTATTCAGAGCACACTAGAAACTGATTCTACACATATTAACTGTTTTATTAAGTAGAGAATTCACTCCCAGTCAACTTTTGAGCTAAGAAGAAGTAGGAGAAAATGCTAAGTATTATAAGGAAAAAATAATTAAATTGATTAATTAAAAATAGTTCTCAGGCACTTACCTACTATTAATTTTTCATAGATATAAGTTGATGGTACATATTTGAATGTTTTGTTAGAAATTACTTCATTAAAATCCCTAATATATTTATTAATTTAAACTTTTTTGCACGTAAGCTAGTGTGTGCAAGTGGCAGACTTAATACTGGATGACAATCTCTACCAGTCAACCACAGGTCAAGCAAGAAATTGAATAATTTCAGAATAGCATTCTTACATTCCATAAATAATGTAAAAAACAATACTTTCTCTGCCATTTAAATATTTGATAAAATAGTTTAATTACTAATAACAAATTCTAAAATGATGATTGTTGAAATAAGCAGTAACCTACCTGTAATCAAAGTTGCGTTCTAGCGGCTACATACTTTTATCCTTATAGCCAACTGCTCACATTATCCAGAAATATTTAAAAATGAGTACGTATGTACAAATAAATTCAGTTTTTCTTTCAACATTCAATTCAACAATCAACTCGTCCGTTTCCTCATTTGACTTTTTGTTTCGTTTTTACAAAATTTACAAACATTTTGAACGTCGACTTGAGAAAATAACATTTAGCCAAGGTTCTGTGCCAAGGTTATCTGTGTTGTGTTGAGGTCTATTGGTTAACTTTGGTAAAATGTTGTCAACTTTCAAGGTGGGCACTACCTAAGTATTTTCAAAAACATTGTTGATGCAATCAAAAATTTATAGTGGAATTGCCTAAAATATTGAATATGACATGTTTTTGTTGATTGTTTAGCTTCATGGACAAAACGTCCACGCGCTGAAAACGCGGTTATGCATAATGTTGACACGTGTCTGTGACCGGCGTCCGGCATGAATCATGATTCATGATCATGGAACCGGACCTTAAACCGGATATCTTTCCATAGAGAATTTAAAAAAAACTGTGACTTTTTTTGTAGTCTCCTCCCTCCCTCTTTAGTCTTTGCTCTAGTCTGTGGTTTAAGTTTCTCTATGGTTTAAGTTGCTTGATTGAGTGACGTGCTTTGGTGTGGTGTCTTGTGAATATTTTGACTACTTTCCAGTTTTGTGGACTATTAATGCGGTAAGAACGATAAAATAATTATGTATGTTTTCTTCCTGTGTAATTATACGGTATCATGGTGAGAAAATAACCTATTTTTAATGACGCGGACGGAGCGCGCCCGGACGCCATTTCGTGTGTCGCACCGGCATTAATTTTCCATGTCATTAAAAAACAGAATCATTATTTATTGTTCAGAACAATACTAAATCTCGATATTATTTATTGTTTATTACATTTGGACTGCCAAGCATTATCATAGATTATCATCAATCTATTATAATTTTTATTCGAAGATGTCATCTCGCGGACGCGGCTATGGAGGATACAGCGGGAGAGGCAGCTTCAACCGGGGAAGTAGTTATCGCGGATCTTACCGAGGGAGCAGCAATCGTGGGTCCTACGAGAGTCGTGGAGGACGTGGTGGTGGCTACTCATCATACAACAATGATTCCCGCTACAACAATAGTAGTGGTCATAGATACTCCAGCAGCCGTGACAGGATGGAAGAACCTTATTCCAAAAAAAGTTATAGATCGGTAAGTTAAAAATGTGATAAAACTCTAATTCTACTTAATGTCTGAACAAAACCAACACCATCCCAAATAATACTATGCCTTTACCTTAAAATTATGCATCACTGTCTAGTTTTTAATATCAACAATACTTTTTTTAGGAAAGTTCTGCGAGTTATTCAAACCGAGACTATGGCGGAAGATCTGGATCTCCTGAGCGTAAGAGAATGAGAATGGAGGTTAGTATTTAAATAATATATTTCTACATAAATATAGCTAACAGCAAAAATGGGGAGGATATTGTATAAACAGTGGCGGCCTTAGACTAATTAGGCATATCAGACGAGCACCTGAATGTCTTATCCAAATATGATTGACATGCCTCGACTCTTCAGTCCTCTGAAAACTTGACACTTCTGGTCTTCAATGCTTGAATGAGAAAAAAATGAGTTCAAAGAGAAAGCTTCTTTTTGTACAATTTTGCCATTACACAAAGAGAATCCTTCTACCTAATCACCACTGTCATGCAATGTAAGGCCGCCTCTGCAGAGACAAATTTGTACAAAGAAGAAAACTGATGAATTTCTATAAAGATGCCATGGCCTTAGGATCTATGATGATAAGATTAATGTGACATGTTACAAGCTATCCAAAAGAGCTAAAATGTTAATTATTCTGTGCTAATGATTATTGAAAATGTTAACAGGATTGTGATTGAAGTTTCATTGCCAGTCATTCTCAATAACCCGCAAATCTAGAGGAAAGAGGTTATAACTTCAGAGATATTCATGTGACATATTATTTGTTGAATGTTATGGACACTGAAACATGTAGTAGAATCGTAACAGATTAAAAAGTGATATCAGTTAGACAAAATTGAGGCCCATATGAGATTTTATTATCTTATCACATGTATTTTCCTACACAAAGGTTTTAGTAACGAAGTCGCTGATTAGTATACTTTAACAAGGTTTAATTGGTATTTTACAATCAATAGACCACAAGAATTTTGGTTAATTGATTATGTGGTGGAACTGAGAGAGATGTAATGTTGTATTAATTGTATTGCTAATCGATTTACCATACCAGTCGGAAGAAACATAGAGAATTTGTACAGGGATCATCGAGCGATAGACGTAGCCATGATGGCGGCGGACATTACGGCGGATCGTACAGCGGTAGACAAGAGAGTTACAGCGGTGACAGGAGGTCGTACGGCGGCGAGGAGAGAAGGCGCTCGCCCAACCGCGAAGCGTACCGCAAGCCAAGTGGCATGGGCCCGCCGCGAGAGCCGGCGCGCTCGGCGCTGCGGCCGCGCGCCTCGCGCCGCTCCTTCCGCGGCCGCACGATCCGCTCGCGCGCCTCCTTCCGCGGCGCGCCGCGCTCGCGAGGCACGTTTACCTCTAGGCGGTTCAATGACCGGACCCTCGGGTATACCCGCGCGTTCAGATCTATCAAAGGAAGAAGGTAATTGAATAACGAAAATAATACTTTAGTTTGTTTTGATGATTGCAGTTGCGCCGTTGAGATGCGTTCGAAACCTAAGTGAGAGATTGATAGGTTCCAGCGTCTGTCACTGAATGTGAAATGACTGGTATTCTATTGCATTGAGCAACAGAGAAAGAACAGATCTTTTACCGATGAGTAACTGATGATTACTAGCACAAAGAGGTAACACTGAAAGTGTGTGAGGTTTGTATGCAATGCCAGATGAAGATACTCTTTGTATTTTATGATGGATTAAATTACTTGCAATAATTGTATCCTGTTATATGATTGAATTATGTTTGGTCTAATTTCACTTTGACTATCAACATATTAATTNATCTTCTTACTTAGATATAAATTTGTTGTAATATTAGTTCAAAGTTGTGCCTTCGCGAGTTACCTGGAAAACGGGCTTTCGAAATTCGCTGTTTTCGTAGGCAAAAATCCAATTTGAACGAGATTTTGTCAATAGACATTCCGTAAAAACGTATGATAATTACGATGATATAAGTCAAAAGAAGCTATAACAATAAATTATATGACTAAAATCATTTCGAAATCTGCCAAATTCTCGATTTCTGCATGAAAAATGTGACAACGCTCTTAATTCTAGTTCTAATATTCATATAGCAGAGACAAATAATGGCCTTAATTGAAAAAAAAAGGTATATAGAAATTGAAAAAGTAACTATGCCTGTAGTCTGTATAAAAATTTGATAAAATTATGTAAGCCCAAATAAAACTGCATGGTCATGGGAATGATCAACCTATAACTATGATTATTTTGAGATATGTAAAAGATGATTGAAGTTAAAAGGAGATAAAACAGTTCTTAAGTAAAATGATATTAGGCCAAATGTTTTTCTACTTTGTTACTACACAAATGAAGAACTGCTACTCTTTAAATACTTTAGAAAAATATTTTTAGATACTTCTTGTTTTCTTATGAATAATGGGAATTTGTGTTAAATGAAATCTATTGTAAACAGCTCTATCAAATCTAAAGAAGATGCCTCATCAACTGAAGAAGATTGGGATGCTGATGAGAAAGAAGAGGAAGAAGAAGAAACCACCGAAGAGAAGAAGGAAACCAAGATCAAGTCACCTAAGGTGGGTGTAATGGAAGGAGTTCAATATAATCGCCTAATCAAGCAAAAATGTGTGTTGAACTGAAATTGTGACTTAAATTATTCATTGTTTAGATACAAAATAATAATAATCTTGTTCTTTGTGTAGCCCGAAGCGGAGGCGTCCGACGGCGAGCCAGCGGACGGCGGCGAGGACACGGACAAGGAGCCGGACACCGCGTCCGACGCCGCGCCGCCGCGCGCCCGCCCATACGTGCATTTGTCTTGCGTCCATTGCAAGGATAAGTGTGCTACTTTCGCAGTCAGTATATTTCTTGTTTACTTACCTATGTTTTAATAATACTATCTCAATATACATCGAAATATCAGTTAATTGATAATAATGCAAATTACATGCCATAATAAGGTAGAGGCACCCTTAAGAGTAAGGCACCCTTAAGAGTAAGGCACACCGTTGATTTTTCGTCGGCCGATAGTTTAGTCGGGCAGTTGATCAGTATGGGCATTTATGGAAGTGCGCACACTACGCCGATTCGATTTGGCCGATTCTTCATACAAATTAAAATCGGACACAACTATCGGCCAACTAAAAATCAACGGTGTGCGCCTACTATAAGACAGTTAAGCCTTTCTAATCAGGTAGTACTAGCAGAATAAATTATGTAAAGTGCAAGAGTTATGTAGTCAAATCAAATCTGTAGGCTAATGTAAGTATGTAAGGTCATACCTAATCACTGCGTTCACAATTAGGAATACATGTATTACCGTGCAATATTTTCGATATACCTACATGCTCCTTCACAAACAAATTTCTGCATAAGCACCTAACCGGGTCGGTGTCGCAGGGCTACGCGAAGCACCTGGTGTCGAGCAAGCACCGCGCGGCCATGAGCGCGGTGGCGCGGCGGCACAAGGCGCAGCTGCTGCGCATGCGCGTGGCGCAGCGCGGCGCGCAGCGGGAGCTGGAGGCGGCGGCGGGCGCCGAGCTGGCGCCGCGCACCACGTTCTGCCTCGTGTGCCGCCTCAACCACCGCACCACGCGCCACGCGCACAACCTCACCGACACGCACCGCGCCATGAAGCGCTTCCTCATGCCCTTCTGCCGCATCTGCCGCGTCACCTTCCGCTCGCCGATGATCTACGAGCACCACATCTGCTCGCTGGAGCACTTGAAGGTAATTCCTGATAATTATCGAATTGTGTCTGTGTTATATTATTATTAGTATTGGCTTATGTTCGTGTCCACGTACCCCGCGACTAATAGTTGCTGCGTATCCCTTCTGTGCTGTTTTAGTTTTAAAGGACAGTGCCAATCCATGTATGGAAGTTGGACCAAGTGCTGCCCAGAATGAAACTATAGTGCATTTTGTTCCTCAGGCCAATACTAATTTGTAAACCGGAGCGCACTGAAATCTATCCCTGGAGTTAAGAGAAAAAAAGAGTTTTGTTTTGAATTATTTACATACAAAATATCATCGATGTATACCTACTACGCATAAGATTTGGCGATTTTGGCATTAAATAACAATCGCTATGTTGAACTTAACCATACTGCATCCGTACACCTTACTTTAGTACGACTTCGACATTATTTATAAGCGATCAAGCGCTGTTTCAGTAGTTTAGTTAGTTGACCGAAATTAATTATTTCCTAAATGGAGCAAGAAGTTTTAACTTACAATAACTTCAATAATCGATTGTAATACACCAATAAATTGATTTTTCAGATGATAGAGAACTAAAACTTCTTGCTTCATTTTGGAAATAATGATTTCTGTCAACTAACCAAATTATTGCAACAGCGTTAGATCGCTTATAAAGAATGTCTAAGTCGCACTAAAGTAAGGTGTACGGATGCAGTATGGTTAAGTTTAACATAGCGAGTGTTATTTAATGCCAAAATCACGAAATATTATGCGTAGTACGTATATATCGATGATATTTTGTATGTAAATAATTCAAAACAAAACTCTTTTTTTCTCTTAACTCCAGGGATAGATTTCAGTGCGCTTCGGTTTACACATTAGTATTGGCCTAAGGAACAAAATGCACTATGGGTTGATTCTGGGCAGCACTTGGTCCAGACCCTGGCACTATCCTTTAAATTTATATTAACATTATTTTCCTTTTACACCAGGCTCGCCGGTAGGGATGCGCAGTAGCTAATAGGGCTTCCCGCTGAAAATCAGTGTCGGGACATCCTATAAGGTGTCCCAACTAAAACTGAGCGGGCGCCCTATTAACATGCATTCGTCTCTTTCTTTTTAAAATCTGTTGTATTGTTTTTTGTAATGTGTGTTAATAAATAAAGTTATTTATTATTATTATTAAGGTGACTTTCGCTAAAAAACTCTCATCGTCGTGATGGGTCCCGAGTTCGAACCTGTTATTTTATTTAGTGTCGCTCTCCACCTTATGACTGATTATAATTTTTATGTTAGAGAAAAGCCAATCAATCGGCCCGGCGGGCTAGCCCTAAAGCCGAGGCCAGCGGCGATGAAGGCATGGACGTCGACTTGGACAACTTTATGACTCTGGACTCTGTCGGCGACGTAGATGGTGAATATTATGTATTTAACATTTGCATAATCTAACTAATCCAAAACATGCGTGAGACAAATTGGTTTTGTTATTGATATATTTTCAGAAGTCGAAGATGAAGATTCTGGTGGTGAGAAAAAGGAGGAAACGTCGCCCAAGAAACCTAAGGTTGAAATAAACATTGGCAGCGAACACATCAAGAAAATGGAGGTAAGAGGAAGGAGATTACAGTTTTAAGCTCGGTAATAAAAGTGCATAGACATATTAATCATGGGCTAAAAATGATGGTTGAGTCCAGGGTTCGAAATTATCAAGATAATTACGCTTCGTGATAATTATCAACAGTGTAATATACATTTGTCATATTGTTTCATAAGAAATCTGATGTTACATTGAGATTGTTGCTTTATGTTTTTGGTTACTGATTGTTGTCAAGTAGTCGCTAGTCGCATAAAGCGTTGTGGAAAATAGATAAATATTTTAACGCTAGTTAACAAAGATCGTTATGGAGCTAAATAGATAGGTTTTAAAACTATCAATGTTAAATAACGTTCACCACAGTCGCACGAGTTTGAAAACTTCGAATACAGTTCACTTTTACGAGCGCATTTTTTTGTTATTATCAACTGATAATTATTATCCATCTGTCATTATCAAGATAATTATCCTTTCGAACCCTGGTTGAGTCGTATTAATTCGTAACGGTGTCGTTCAGGTATGGTGGTGTGAGTTGTGCCGCGTGTACCTGCCGCGCGCCGAGGCGGGCGGCGCGGACGAGGCGGAGGCGCTGCGCAAGCACTGCCGCCTGCGCATCCACCTGGGCCGCTACGTGCAGCACCGCGACACGCGCACGCTGCGCAAGCACGCCGAGCGAATTCACCGTCAGCTGCACCAGCAGAAAGGTATCCTACTATTTTGTTTCTACAGGCTGTTAGGTAAATGGGTATATGAGCCGGCACTAGCCCGTGTTAACATGAGCATATAAATGGTATGGTGAAGTCAGAAATTTGATATCATCATTTTCATTTTTTTAATTTTCATACAAAAATGTTTTTATAAAATCGGTTTGTATGAAAATTAAAATGAAGATATCAATTTTCTGACTTCACCATACCATTTATATGACCATGTTAACATGGGCTAGTGTCGGCTCATATACCCATTTACCTAACACCCTGTATATTCTACACAACACTCGATAATAATTTGATTCACCGACGAACTGATCGAACTGTGACGAATGCGCTCAGGACGACTGTCTCACTATCCGATTAAAATGCATGCAGGAATGCAGCTGGCAGCACAAATGCACCCTGTCTAATTGAGTGACCCTAATTTAGATAGGTAATAATAATTACGTCATTGTGGTCTGTCAAACGTAAAAATTGCTCATTACTTTTTTATTATTTGAACCAACAGAAGATGAAGAGAAGGATGCAGCAGTCACAGAAGATAGCGAAGTCAAAATTGAAAAAACGGAACCTGCAGAAGAGTCAAAGAAAGTTGAAAATGGAGAAACTGCTAACACATCAGGTGAGTGTTAAAATAATATTGCTCAACTTCTTTATTTAATGTTTGCTAAAGTAAAGGTTCAGTGTAATATTTGACCATTCTCATTTTGCTCTTTCTGTTTTGCACCTTTTTTGTGATCAAACAGATAAAACTAGTTTGTGTTAGATCTTAATAATAATTCTGATATCTACTTCTCTGTAGTCTGGTATTGCCAACGGATTTTCAACTATAAATTTATTGCCAGGCAATGAAGACAAGTTATGGGCTGATGTTGACAAAGATATTGGAGAGTTGTTACGAGAGGTCGACCCGCAAGGCAATGAAGGCAGTGACGATGACGATGACCTTGACAGGTATTTTTTTTTAATAACGGTCTAATAATAAATGGTCGCCGAATGTATACGCGAAATTCCCCTAAGGGTTGATTTCCTTTTAGGCTGACATCGGTGACCGACGTCAGCGGCGCGCACGATTACACACTAGTTCTATGTAATCATCTGCCGCTGACGACGGCGTTGCATTGCGGTGCTTCATAGAACATTGTGTTTATTCGTACGCTCGACCGATGTACGCGACCGACGTCAGCGTAGGAGGAAATCAAGCCTAAAACAGCCACCCAGGTGGATACTCGAAAACGCGTGTCCATCTATCCAACCTGAATATTCGTCATTCATAAAATATCTTTCTTCCGAATTTCAGAATACAGTCATTTACAGAATCATACACTAACCCGGTCCAAGAAACTTCGTGAACATTAAAACATTTTAGTTTTAACATTCACGAAGTTTCTTGGACCGGGTTTGTGTATGATGTATCTGTCACCTTCTGTAATTGGTAGAACCGCTTAGAATCTTACGATCGCAAATTTGTGAAACGTTCGCTTTGTCCCCAGAACTGTAGCACTTTAATACCTACTTTTACATGATAGTACATGCTAATACTATAAACTAAATACACTCAACATCAAATAAACCGCACCTTCCACGACGCGAAATTTAGATTTTCTTCTGACACAATCATGGTGCCCCAACAATATTGGTGTTATTTGAAAGCCCAATAAATATCCTTAAAGAAAAACACATTTAATTTCTAAATAAATGATTATCATATACCATAAATGTGACTTGAAAAGAGACCTCACTTTGGGCTCACCTCTGGGATCAATTAGACCAAATTTTATGGATATAAAACCAAATAATGATCACACGTGTCCTCTTTAACAGATGGATACCGATTAATCCCATCTTAACAGATTTATAGCCATAAAAGTTGGCTCAAGCATAATAGCCTATTTTTTTAAGAAGTGACTCTGGATTCTTCTAAAGACACATTTTTGGGGTAAAAACCTTTCCTTTAGTGAAATGAAGCTTAGAACTAGAGGCTTTTAAATGGTGCCAATGTTGGTGGGAAGTGGGGATGCATACGATTGAAAGTGCTTGTTGCGGGAGGTGCGATTTATTTGATGTTGAGTGTATACAGGGTGTCCCGTAATGTAACGTCAAGCCGGAACTGGGTGTTGAGGAAAGTTATGCTGGTTATCAAAAAAATATAAAAAAAATCTATGTGGCATTTTGTCAAAATAATAGGCATTTAAAAAAAAAACAAAAAATTCTACTCCCGGTGACGGTCTTTTTACTCGTGTTGCCACAAATCTTCACTTTTTCCAAATTTTTTTTTTGTTATGTAACCCTGAATAATGCTTCTCTAAATTGTTATCAAAATTACAAAACCAGCTGCTCCAGCTTGGATGAAAATAATTAACTTTTTAAAAAAATAAAACCGACTTCAAATGAGTGAACACAAAAAAAAACTAAAAATTAAAAATATTGCGTATAAAAAATTTCATCCCCAATTTTCCACCCTTGGGGGTGAAATATTTTCTTCAAATTCGCATGAAACCACCCTTTTGATAATATCTATTCAACCAAAAAATAATCGTTCAAATTGATTTATAATCGGCGGAGATATTGCGTATAAAAAAGTTCATCCCCAATTTTCCACCCTTGGGGGTTGTTTTTTCTGTTATTAAATTCAAATGGGACCACCCTTGAGGTATTACCTATACGCCAAAAAAAGATTTGTTCAAATCGGTTCATAATTGGCGGAGTTATCGCGTAACAAACATAGCACGCATCCTTATCGCTCTAACGTCAAAACAAGATCGCTTTCTCTTTCTTAACTTGAACATGGCGCATGGCGTCTTGATTGTTTGCATAAATAATTGAAAATATAAATACTAAATAATTTTGCATAATCACATGTGGTAAGAGATCCCTTGTATTTTGTTTACTTTAGAGTCATAATTGGTACACTTTCGAAACACACACGATGGCATTTTTTATTTATTTTGGTAAGAACACAGGAACTTACGGTGTGGTACGCACGCGATTGCGCACGACGCAGGCCACACGAAGACTAAACACAAGACGTCCCAATTGGGACGTATTTGAGTATTCACAGCGCGAGCGCTTATAACATATCTGCTTTTGTTTTTATATAATATCATTGCCACCAATAAACCAAAAACACCAATATTGTTAGGGCACCATGATTGTGTCAGAAGAAAATCTTTAAAGTTCGCGTCGCGGAAGGTGCGATTTATTTGATGTTGAGTATAGTACAAAAATGTAAACGATCTACATAATTACACCCTTAGATTAATAAAACCTAGATGGATAGTCTTCATACAAACGCTTCGTCAAGAGTGAGGCAAAAACAGTGTTGCCAGTCGGGTCTACTCAGAAATTACCAGAAATATAAAAAAGTAACCTTTTTGAATAAAAAGTAACCTTCATACTGGGGGGTGCGGAGCGATGATTGTGTAAGGTTGTTCATGGATGGAAAATGAATACAATTGATCATCTAAATTCGAAAAGTGACCAGTCGTATAAAAACGTTTCATGGATTTGAGTTTTATTATCGAAAAACATTTGCTAAAACTCATTTTTTTAACAAATAATAAACCAAATTCAAGTTTAAATGCACTTCATGACATAATTTTTACATTGTCACTATTAATATTTTTTACTGAATAACCTGTAAAAGTTAATTCTACAATTTCTGAAAAATCACCTAAAAGTAACCTTTTCATTAGTGTAACCTAAAAGTAACCACTGCAGTTCAAAAGTAACCTAAAAGGTTACAAAAGTATCCTTCTGGCAACACTGGGCAAAAATCTTATGTCATTAGCATGAAGCTAAAGAAAAAAATGGAGGGCAAAGTTGGAACAAAAACTTGAGTCAAATACCTACTTATATCTATCTCGCTCTCTGTGGCCCTACCTCTCTTTTTAGTGTGAACTGTAGTATTGCTATCTTCTTATTTAAATCTCCNAGACCTCACTTTGGGCTCACCTCTGGGATCAATTAGACCAAATTTTATGGATATAAAACCAAATAATGATCACACGTGTCCTCTTTAACAGATGGATACCGATTAATCCCATCTTAACAGATTTATAGCCATAAAAGTTGGCTCAAGCATAATAGCCTATTTTTTTAAGAAGTGACTCTGGATTCTTCTAAAGACACATTTTTGGGGTAAAAACCTTTCCTTTAGTGAAATGAAGCTTAGAACTAGAGGCTTTTAAATGGTGCCAATATTGGTGGGAAGTGGGGATGCATACGTTTGAAAGTGCTTGTTGCGGGAGGTGCGATTTATTTGATGTTGAGTGTATACAGGGTGTCCCGTAATGTAACTTCAAGCCGGAACTGGGTGTTGAGGCAAGTTATGCTGGTTATCAAAAAAATATAAAAAAATCTATGTGGCATTTTGTCAAAATAATAGGCATTTAAAAAAAAAATTCAATGCCGCGGGCAAAACGGCTTATTCCACTATTTGTGATTTGTGTGTGTTCCACTATATGTAGTGAACTTTTTGTTCACTATTCCCCGTTATTATAGGATTTTATTTTTAACATTATAAGCTCCAATTGGCGTTAACGGGGAATAGTGGAATAAGCCGGCAAAACCTAGTATGGTATAAGTGGAAATTCGTTATTTGTACCATATTGATGGATGGTCTGCGTGTATGATATGTGCATTAACATTTTTATTTAATACTTGCTTCCCGCCCGCGGCTTCGCCCGCGTGGAATTTTGTCTGTCACAGAAAAACAATATCGCGCGCGTATTTGCTCACCGTTTAGACCTACCCTGGACTACGACAAACATTTTAAAACCAAAATCAGCTCAATCGGCCCAGCCGTTCTCGAGTTTTAATCAGACTAACGAATCATCAATTAATTTTTATTTATATAGATTCCTTATTTTTTCAGGTATGACAAATTCCGCAAGAGCGATAAGAAACTTAAAATTGATGGGTTAGAAGAAAATGATACCAACGTAACTGAAAACGTTAACGAAAAAAACGACATTGAAGTTAAATCATCGGCGTAGGAGTGTAAATCAATTCTTTAATGAATTCCTAGGTTTCTTGTAGGTGTAAATGCTTATGGTTTTCGTTTAGCATCCGTTGTGGTATTGGATGTATTTTCATTATTTTATCAATGTATGTGTATGTAATATAGATTAATTAATAAAGTATACTTAAGAATATTACGTTTTTAATTTATTTACCATAAAATGTACAGACGACAGCACATCAGACTACCCATTTTTTTTGCAAATTCGCATCTATTACGACTACATAAGACCCCACAGTGTTTACCCTGACGTACCGTTGTCTGTACATCTACGTAAAATAAAAACGTTACATAAACCATAAACTTATATAGTTCCAAAATACTGAACTGTCCTATGCATGACATTGACAGTGGGGCGCCACCGTCAATACCGGATCGGTAGTTCCGATTTTTGCCATGTTGGAAACCATATAGTTGAACGTTAGTAGCGCCCCCCTGTCATTGAGTTTGGCGGGACAGTTCAGCGTGGGTCATCTATACCATTTGTAACCCAAGCTGGACATATATTTTTTGATATTCGTTATGGAAAAAGCTGACCTATTATTGTATAGGAGGCCGCAGTCGGGTAAAAAGGAGATTTTAGATTAGTGTATTCTGTCAGTGCCCGAGTTATGAGAGCGGCACGAGAAGGCGTTTTTGTAACGTCAACCGTCAACGACGAGACTTCAGACTTCAGATTTATAAGCTCCGCACTTCTCTCGTGCCGCTCTAATGCCTCAGGCACTGGCTGGCCGAGTTGAGTCGGCTGTTAGTACGCACACTTGAAGTATCAATTACCTATATCGTATTTTGGCAAATAGCACCATGCATGTATTACGAGTAGTGCTTTCAGTTTCTATAGCCGCAGCAGTAATAATACACTCGGCATCAAATAAATCGCACCTCCCGCAATAAGCACTTCTCTAACGTATGCATCCCCACTTCCCACCAACATTGGTTCCATTTGAAAGCCTAGTTCTTAACTTCATTTCATTAAAGGAAAGGTTTTTACGCCAAAAATGTGTTCTTAGAAAGATCCAGAGTTACTTCTTCAAAAAATAGGTAGTTACGCTTGAGCCAACTTTTATGGCTACATAACTGTTAAATTTGGGATTTATCGCTATCCATCTGTTAAAAAGGATACGTAAGATCATTATTTGGTTTTATAACCACCAAAATTGGTCTAATTTATCCCAGAGGTGAGCCCTTTTTTCAAGTCACATTTTTTGGTACCTGTTAATTGTTTATAAAAAAAAAATGTTTTTCCACCAATCAATGATATTACAGAACTATAGATATGTTACGTTCATAGAAATTACGATTTTAATCCGTGCCGAGCTATTCCAAATTGCACACATTGACAAATGTAACTGATAAGTGAAACAAAAGNAATTACACCTTAATTAAATTATAATTTAACTGAAACTGACTTTTATGTATGTACTACTGTAAAAATAAAAGAAAAAGCTAGGATACGAAATAGGAAGGTAAGGTGAATGTACGTTACGTCCGCTTTTTTTATGGCTTTTCATAATTGGTCAGAGTCTATTCTTAAATCAATTAAGTTCTTAGTCTAAAATGAAACCACTTTAATGTTAACTGGATGTTAATTTTATTTAGATCACTTCTTAGCCTTAGGTTCCTTCACTGATGTTGGGGCTTTAGTAACATCATCTGGATTTTCAGCAGCATCCTTCAGCCTCTTGGCGCGGATACCAACGAGTTTGGCGATTGATCGGGCCTGGAACACAGATAAATTAAATGAAAACAGAAATTAATTATTTTCTTCTTCATAAACAAATGTTTTATCTAAGAAAAGACAATGGCCTAGAATGTTTTTCACAAGATTACTAAATTCATAGGATGAATGAGCCCCATAATTACATGGCATACATAATCATCAACGAATTGGAAGTAATTTATCAAAATCCTTGATATTACCATAAAATGAAAATATGAGATATTTTGTTCTGGCATCAGTTTTTTCATAATTTATGTTACTCACCCCTCTTAGGTATTGGTAGGCTTTGAAGTCCTTTTCTTCTTCAGTTATCGCGCGAGCAGTGGACTTCGGTGCTGGTTGCTGGACTGGCATCAAAGGACCACGGAGCTGAGAAGCCAGCTTGCGTTCCTCTTCAGTGGCCTCACCCTTAAGAACCTGAGAACAATATTAATTTATAACCATATTCTTCATTTTATGACAAGGGCATGAGGACTCCTCAAAAGAAAAGTAGTTACTGATGCTAAGAAAATACAAATAATAGAAAATTAAAATCAACACAAATTCAATAGCATTATGTTATGTCTCTCGAGATTGATTTTACTACTTGTTTGAATATTAAGAAAAACAAATTAATTAAATAAAGTCTCATAACTATGTTATTGTTATTGCTGACATAATAATATAATTTGAAAGTTGTCTGACTTTAATTCATAAGCTTTTTACATAAAATTATCAATTGGTTATTGAATTACTACTTTTATAGCCATTTATTTCTATTATACAAATATGTAAATATTATTTAAATAATGTATAATTAATTACCTTTTTGCCCTTAGGGAAGAGGATAAGTCGTGCTCTGTACTCCTTCAATCTTTGGACATTTGTCTGCAGGGACTCAACCGACTTGTTGCGTCTTCGTGGGTCCACTGCAATGCCAATAGTTCTAGCAAATGCAGGGTTTAATCCAGCAGCCTGAAAAAAATTAAATTGTTAATATGGTTACCACAGAAATTGGTTTGACCTAGGGTNCCCCTTCATCATAAGTAAGTCTTAACTGTAAAACATAATGCTATTGATTGCAATAGTTAATGTAATTACCGAGACAACATTAGACTCAACATTACAGTTTACTTTGTCTTTACTGCCTTACATCAATATAAATACTAACTATAATACTTTAAACATGGGAAGCATTTGTGGAGGCCTATGTTCTTCAGTGGATGTCCCATGGCTGAGATGATGATGAATACTTTTCAGCACTAGGCCACCTATTGTCCCATAGCTGTTGTAAGGTCAAAATTAAACTGGGATATATAATTGTTCAGGTTCATTAGATTATTACTCTTGTATAGTCAATAAAATTGGTAAAACTTATTTATGCTGATGTTTAATTAACTCTGTGTGCAATCATACATTTGTGCTAGTCGAGATATACTTCCTTAGTGTTACGGAAATTCATCGATCGGTCGATTAATTAATCCAAATAGAAAATAAATCGTCTGAACCAGACGAGCTCATCCAATAAAACAACAATGCTTTTACCTACTTGCAATAAAATTTAAGTGCTTACTCTGATTTCACGAAGAGTAAATCCACGGCCAGCGCGGACCTTCGTGTGATAACGAACGGTCGGGCACCGCACAACCGGTCGCAGAGGTCCTGCAGCAGGACGAGGTGCAACAGCCTTAGCTTTCTTGATGCGATTCTGCTTCCTGCGGTGTCTTCTAGCAGGCTGGTTAAACCAAGTTTTCACAAATCGTTGCCAGTCTTTGTGAAAATGACCAGTAGGGATCATATTATTACCCTTCCCCATGTTTGGTTAGAGATACACAACTTCCCTAAAAACAAAATAAAAACACAAAATAATGATGTGGACTATTAGGGTACTAAATATTTTATTCAAAACATGATTTGCAATTTATTTTACACTTGTTTTACACAAGATTTTTGTCGATTTATTATTAACACTAACCGATAGACAGTCACGATCCCAATAAAAAAGAAAAACTTAAAGCTGTCGTCAGTGTCAATGTCAAAATTATTTTTCTTTTTTACATTTAACGTAGGCAATGGACATAGGCTTTTGGCCACCAGTGAGTCTAGTAGACAAGTGGCACTTTTTGATCGAATCGAAAATCGAATCCGTTCAAACTCTTTACAAAAAAAGGCTTTTCGACTGTGAAAAACTGTCGCAACATTTGGCATTCTGTCTAATGGCCATGGCCAAGCCGTGTAGCCTTAGAGGCTTGAACACAGACGGATTAAAGAGTATGTCTAAAGCCGGGTCTTCAGCGCATGTTTTGCCCTCCTACCACAATTAACAAAAACATGTCAACATTCAACAAAATAAAGAATAACAACTACATATCTAACTAAACTCAAACAAATCACTTATATTAATATTATGTGACGTCTCCCTTGTCTAGAGCTAAGCTCAATGCTTTAGGGAGGGCTCAATTCGGCAAACGGAAGTAAGTCAAATCAATTCCTATTAAATAATTGCGGAAATGACGTCATTTAAGGTATAAAATGGTAAAAAACTACACCGGAAGTAGACGCATCTCTCACCAGATGCTGTGCATCGTCTCTGCTCAATAATACAAGTTTTATTGTTTTGTAAAACTTGTACTATTATGTGACGTCTCCCTTGTCTAGAGCTAAGCTCAATGCTTTAGGGAGGGCTCAAAATTTGTTTTCTTACCACCATAATTCCTCTATGCTTACTACAAATAATTGTCTATGACATCCAGAGAGCAGCTCTCTGATGANTCTATGACATCACGCCGCCATTTTGCTTTTCCTACAACTAAACGTCACCTTTCCTTTTGGTGAGCAAGGTGTGTTCACGTGAGGTTGTGTGTGCCCTCGAAAATAGGTCACACAATCCTCATAATTTCGTGAATAATTTCTTCTAAAATATAAAAAAAAATATAAAATTAATAAAAAACCAAAAAAATTGTAAAATATAAAATAAACAACGGGAATCACTCGATTTTAAGTTAGTGTACGTAAGCGTGCAACGTGGTCTAAGGAATGCGATAGTCATTACGAAGAGAAAGTGAAGTTGTCCGTAATAATTGAGGCCAATTTTAATGTTCATTAAAATACTGAAGTAGTGAAAATATCAAAATGAATCCAGGCCCACCTAATTACCCCATGGCATCTTTGTATGTCGGGGACTTGCACTCCGATATTACTGAAGCCATGTTGTTTGAGAAATTTTCAACGGCTGGTCCCGTACTCTCTATTCGAGTCTGTCGCGATATGATCACGCGTAGATCCCTAGGCTACGCTTATGTGAATTTTCAGCAACCTGCCGATGGTAAGTCTTTTTTACTATTTTCAAGGTCATTTAATATTTTTTTAATCTTAAAATCATGTTCCTACACAGTGCATAACAAATAACACGTACCTACATTCCAGTGCCATAGCATCGCTTTCTATTCACTAAAAAAACAGGAAATGATTGGGTCATGATTTTATGTTACACTTTCAACACATACTGCATGAAGGCTGTGCAATTAGTCTGTTACAACTGAACTGTATTTCATGCTTTTTGTTGAAATATAGAATGGAAATGAAATTGCCAATTTGTTGCTTCAATAATTTCAGTTATAGATAATCCCATTATTGGTTTCGTTTTACATGTAATTTCAAGACCTATAGACCTAGTTAATATTTACTTTTGCATTTTTATTAGTATGATTTTTTTAGACAGTTTGTCTAAGGCTTAGGTCTCCATTAATGTATACTATAGCCTAGGGGAGGCCAAACTTTTGACCTGAGCCCCGATTACGGTAACTTATAACGTCAACAATCCAGACACGCTTCTCGATTCTGCGATACGATTGGTCGTTCAACAGCGTACGTCAGCTGTTATGACCAATCGTATTGCAGAATCAGAAACGCGTCTGGATTGTAGACGTTAAAAGTTACCGTAATCGGGGTGCTGTAAGGTCTACTTATGCTCGCAAATATTTCTTACAGTCGACTGCAAGGTACAGTTAGGTACACTTTTCTAAAGTGAAATAAAACATTTTAAATTTTCCATCATCTGTTCAGTTTATTTAACTCTCTTGGGCTACCAAAATCGTCTTCGCGGTCGACCTCTTGGCCATCACTGCTATAGCCTTGTCTCAATATACATACTATGTACCTACTTTATTAAAAACATTAGATACCTACATATTATGTTGTTCATGAGAATCTGTTAAAATCATTGTGCTAGTTTTCATGAAATCTATACCAAATGGGAATTTCATATGTAGACTAAACCCCATTATTAAACTAGCCTGTTTATTTTTATCTTATTTCCCTCCCATTCACGCATGATATAATATATTAGTTAAAGGCATATTATTTCTAATCTTTAAAAAAAAGTACCTAACTATCTAATTAAAGATGTATAGAAATAACTTATTTTTCTATTGAGGACGTTTAATGCTAATCAATCAGGCAATATACTCCATATTTAACAAATAAAATCCAGTTTTTATTATATAAAATTTTCTACACAGTGGAAATGTTAAGTGATCTCACTCGATTATTTCCAAACTATACAAGATATCGAAAAACTGATTACTGATTTTAAAAGTGCTTCACAAGCTCTATGCAACGGTACCAATAATAAGTTACAGAATAAACTGGATCTATCCGAAAATTCAATGTTTCCAGCTATCATACATTTAGTAAAACCACATAATATTAAAAACTATAAGAGATATTCTAAAACTGGTTACTGATCCTGAAAGTGCTTCACGAGCTCTATCCAACGGTACCAAGAATAGGTTACAAAATAAACTGGATCCATCCGAAAATTCAATGTTTCCAGCTTCCATACATTTAGTATAGCCACAGTCATGGCACTCATGTCTTGATAATATTATAGCAGGTAAAGCCTAAAAACCAAGTTTTCCAAGAATAATTTTTAAAAGAATGCAATTTACGAGTTCATTTTAAGTGTTTATTATTAATTTAAAAAATTGTACTTGGGTCATTCCATGACAAATGTTACCGAGGGTGAAAAACTAAATATGTTCTTTTCGCATTAAATCTGATTAATTTTGAAAGTAAACATTCCAAATTATAATGTGCAAGAAACAAGTAATTTTTAAGTTATTAGTCTTCAAAGTCTATACTTAAGTCAACTGTCTGAATGATCATTTTCTCTCTAATTATTGGTAATACAATGAAAAAAAAACTATCAATCTGTGNTACTCCATATTTAACAAATAAAATCCAGTTTTTATTATATAAAATTTTCTACACAGTGGAAATGTTAAGAGATCTCACTCAATTATTTCCAAACTATACAAGATATCGAAAAACTGATTACTGATTTTAAAAGTGCTTCACAAGCTCTATGCAACGGTACCAATAATAAGTTACAGAATAAACTGGATCTATCCGAAAATTCAATGTTTCCAGCTATCATACGTTTAGTAAAACCACATAATATTAAAAACTATAAGAGATATTCTAAAACTGGTTACTGATCCTGAAAGTGCTTCACGAGCTCTATCCAACGGTACCAAGAATAGGTTACAAAATAAACTGGATCCATCCAAAAATTCAATGTTTCCAGCTTCCATACATTTAGTATAGCCACAGTCATGGCACTCATGTCTTGATAATATTATAGCAGGTAAAGCCTAAAAACCAATGTTTTCCAAGAATAATTTTTAAAAGAATGCAATTTACGAGTTCATTTTAAGTGTTTATTATTAATTAAAAAAATTGTACTTCTAATATTGTTTGGGTGGCATACATTTAGTATGGAGGCTGAAAAATTTTAATTTTCAGATAGATCCAGTTAATTCTGTAACCTATTATTGGTACCGTTGGAAAGAGCTTGTGAAGCACTTTCAGGATCAGTAACCAGTTTTTCGATATTTTCTATAGTTTAGTAATAATCGAATGAGATCACTTATCGTTTCCACCCTGTATATACCTTATGTAGGTACTTTCCCTGTAGTCTATCTTTATGTAACCAGCAATTTATAGTGTAGTTACTAGTCTTTGTACAGAATGCTTAAAAATATTTTACACTACTGCTTTAGAAAAGTTATCCTTATCCTATTTATCTATCTATTATCCTTGCTATGTATGTTTATCTTGTTAATCAATTTTTTTAAATAAGTAGATGACATAGGTACATTATAATCTGTCTTGTAAATGAATCTAAATTATTTTAACTACCAAGAACAGGCTACTATAACAATTTATTTTTTAACAACAATTTAATAATGTAATTATTTTTTGTTACAGCTGAAAGGGCACTTGACACTATGAACTTCGATATGATCAAAGGAAGACCTATTAGAATCATGTGGTCCCAACGAGATCCATCTCTACGCAAATCTGGAGTTGGGAATGTTTTTATTAAAAATCTTGACAAGACAATTGACAACAAGGCTATGTATGATACTTTTTCAGCTTTTGGTAATATTTTAAGTTGTAAAGTGGCCCAAGACGAAACTGGTGCCTCAAAGGGTTATGGATTTGTTCACTTTGAAACTGAAGAAGCTGCCAATAAATCTATTGAAAAAGTGAATGGTATGTTACTGAATGGAAAGAAAGTGTACGTTGGCAGATTTATTCCTCGTAAGGAACGCGAAAAGGAACTTGGAGAGAAAGCTAAGTTGTTCACAAATGTGTATGTGAAAAACTTTGGTGAAGATTTTTCGGATGAAATGCTCCGTGACATGTTTGAAAAGTATGGTAGAATAACTAGCCACAAAGTAATGTACAAGGAAGATGGATCCTCTAGAGGATTTGGATTTGTTGCATTTGAAGATCCTGATGCAGCTGAACGTGCTTGCATGGAACTTAATGGAAAAGAGCTTGTTGAAGGCAAGCCATTATATGTTGGACGTGCGCAAAAGAAAGCCGAGCGTCAAAAGGAGTTGAAACGTAAATTTGAACAATTAAAATCTGAGCGTCTGACCCGCTACCAAGGTGTCAATTTATATGTCAAAAATCTAGATGATACTATTGACGATGAAAGACTTCGCAAAGAATTTGCGCCTTTCGGGACAATAACTTCAGCTAAGGTTTGTTTCAATTAAACACTTCATCATGTTACACCTATCTTAATATTTTTTTATAAGATTACAAATATTGTAAGTTAGGGACTTATTAATTGTTGAAATAGTAATGTAATTAACTTCTTTTGTTACAGGTAATGCTCGAAGATGGTCGCAGTAAAGGTTTTGGGTTTGTATGTTTCTCATCACCGGAAGAAGCCACTAAAGCTGTGACAGAAATGAATGGACGCATAGTTGGAACGAAACCACTATATGTCGCACTGGCCCAACGTAAAGAAGACCGCAAGGCTCATTTGACATCTCAATATATGCAGCGAATGGCAAGTATGCGCATGCAGCAAATGGGTCAAATATTCCAGCCAGGTGGTGCTGGAGGGTATTTCGTGCCTACTATTCCACCGGCTCAACGCTTCTATGGCCCAGCACAAATGACCCAAATAAGACCTTCCCCACGATGGACAGCACAGCCTCCGGTAAGACCAAGCACTCAGACTGCAGCATCTGGCTACCCCAACATGCAGGCTCCATTCCGTCCTGCACCCAGAGGCCCCACCCAAGCCGCCCTACGTACGTCTCTTGGGGCTAGACCTATTACCGGTCAGCAGGGTGTAGCTACTGCTGCGTCTATTCGAGCTCCGCTGGTCACTCAAAGTGGGCGCCCGGCAGGTTACAAATATACTGCGAACATGCGTAATCCTCCTGCACCTCAACCAGCTGTTCATATTCAAGGTCAAGAACCTTTAACCGCGACTATGTTAGCTGCAGCACCACTTCAAGAGCAGAAGCAAATGCTTGGTGAACGTCTTTTCCCATTAATTCAAAGAATGCATCCTGATTTGGCGGGAAAAATAACAGGAATGCTACTAGAGATTGACAATTCGGAACTTCTTCATATGTTGGAGCATGGAGAGTCTCTCAAAGCTAAAGTAGATGAGGCAGTCGCTGTTTTGCAGGCTCACCAAGCTAAACAACAAGCTACTAAGAAAGAGTAATATTTTACAGTACTGGCAAAAGCAAGAGAATTTTGCCAGATTTATTATTATTAAATAACAAGAACCGTAATTATAGCAGTGTTCTTGGTAATTTTTATGCTTTTAATATTCTTCTTACAAATATATATGTATAATGGTCCCGATTATAAAAACACAAAATAAAAATTGAAAAAAGAAAAAGTAGATTGCGTCTTCCCACAAGAACTAGTAATGTAACAGATAAAATGGGAGAGCATTCTACAAACAAAAATATAATGCAACTGTCAACATTTCTATGTTCGAGTAAGAGTTATACTTCTGGACTCTTTGACTTTTTACATTGACTAGGAGAGGTAGTTCGGTTAAGTTCTTTTATTATAGATTAACTATTAATTATCATTCTTTTTATTTCTTATCTTGAAAATGGAGTTGGCTTATGTTCTTGCAGTATCTTTTATTTTC
Source organism: Ostrinia furnacalis (assembly GCF_004193835.3). Taxonomy (NCBI): domain Eukaryota; kingdom Metazoa; phylum Arthropoda; class Insecta; order Lepidoptera; family Crambidae; genus Ostrinia; species Ostrinia furnacalis. The sequence continues at coordinate 1,430,580 of NW_021130949.1, forward strand.
TTATCAGTTCACATTGGACTTTACCTCGTATTGTAAGCTTGGTCACCAATGTAACTGTTTGAATATTCCTTTGTAATTTGTTTCATCTTAATATATATTTGGGATATTCAACTTAGTAAATGGCGTTTTATTTTTCCTTCTTCCTGTATAATCTACTATGGTCTCAAAAGAGATAGGACGAGGGACTTTTGTCCCTCAGGAGGATAGAGAAATCCCTGAATGAGGATCAGCCAATCAGATCAAGTATCAAGCTTCTGGCCTAGGCCTAAGGCCTCAGCCTCGAGTTTGGTGGGCAGCGGGGCGGGAGCGGCAGGATCTTATGCGTAAGTAAAATCAAATAGACCGGTTCTCGAAAACAGCGGCGCGGGAGCGGGCAGCGTCAGCGCACTCCTTTTGCCCGCAATAAATCGAGCGTTAGGAATAAATTTGAATCGAAATAAAATTGTCGCCGTTGTTCAAACATTTCGTTTGCGAATAAAAACAAATATCTCGACAACACAACCCCGAACCCTCAGAATACAGAACAAACCAGAAGGAGTGTTCGATAACATTTCTACGCGCCCCTCCCGCGCCCCTCTACCCCCTTTAGTGTTACTAGCGCCGTGTGACACCCCCGTTTTTGGGGTAAAATTATGTAATTTTTTAAAGAGATGTTAAACAAGTAAAAAATAAGTAAGTGAAATAAGTACACACGGCCACAGTGTTAACTATCCATTTCCGTTTTTGCTCTCGCTCTCATCAAATGGTGATTCTTTGCGATAGAACGAGACGACATGACTGGCCATAGGCATAGATAGTAATACTACATGTAGGTATAATATGTTATTTATAGCCTGACCAGGAACATAAAAACCCTGGCACAGAGGCGCTTCAATTGCATTTGATAGTGCAACACTGAGTACAGTCGTACATGTGTTAAATTAATAGGCTAAATTTATGTATCAGGATTCAGGATTACGGGCTAATTTGATATTTTCATAAATTAACGAAAAATATTATTAAAGATAACCTGGTTTAAATAAATTAAATGAAACCATCAATCGAGCTAGTAGGATTTATTTTATTATTCATCAATAATCAAATTCAGAACATGAATATTCAACTGCAATGTCTGCTCATGAACGCTTCNTTTTTCTAAATTTAGGTAAGAAACTTGTTTAAATCTTTTTGATATCATTTGAAAGCTAATTTTGTTAGCTTTCAAATGATATACCACAATCCATAGTTATTGTATTGTAGAATTGGTTTTAAGTTAATAATTCAACTACACCCTTTTTTTTACACAGTGGTCGAAAACTAGCGTACACTAGGACGAAAACTGATTTTTTTGGACGAAAACTAGTGAAATCGCCTCTTTTGCATAAAATATTTTTTATAAAAAAACCCGTGGTATTTACTTATTGTCATATAATATTAACGTAAAGTAGACTATATAAGGACTTAAATGACATATGATACATATGAGTAAGGGTATTTTAAGATATTCATTTCGCATTACAAAGTTGGCAACTCCGATAATTGGACGAAAACTAACGCACTTACCCTATGTTTTATTTGCATTGTATTATTAGTATTTGAGCTATTCTACAAAACGAATGTAAATTTATTAGTCTACGTCTATCAGTTTTGACGTAATTGTTAAACAAAGATACCCCTTCCCAGCTGGTTCCATAGCGCGTCGGAATAGGTTCTGTGATTCTTTCAGGCAGTGCATTTTCGCATGTTAGCAGCACTATGGAACCGGCTGGGAAGGGTTATCTTTGTTCAACAATTACGTCGAAACTACACACACCGGCAGATTTAGAGGAACGGAAAAAAAAGCATCAATATCATCATTATTTTAGGAAAAAAATGCCTAATTATGACATTATTTTTTAATTTAATTCTAAATATGAAAAAAATAATTGCCAACAGTATATTTTTTTAATTATTTTGTTTAAATTACCCCATCAACAGTTTCGTTGAGTGTTTTGAATTGAATGAAGCTTTTGCTAATTTGGATTTCTTTTACGTGAAAGATGTTTTTTTCTGAGAATTTTGTTGTGTAAGCATTCAGTTACTTATAAGGGTTTATTATGCCCAGCTTAGCACCGTCAGAAATCATTAAGGCAGATGAAATGAGAAGTAACGGCCATGCATACAAATCGGCTGCCGTAAGACGTCGTTGATCAGTATCGACCACCCATGGCAGTAACCAACGGTACAGATTGATCATTTCTGTCGTTAGGAGGAGGGTTCAAGTCAGAAAAAGGCGTACTTCGCGACGGGATGACCGTTTTTTACAACTTCGAGTTTTCAGAAAGTCGCGGTTACCTGCTGTTCAAGCCAGAAATAACCTTAAAGACACTCGAGGAGTAAGAGTGACTGAGCCCACAGTTCACAGGAGATTTACTGAAGTTGGTATAGGGTCGTGCATACCCGAGAAAGCTCCAACTTGTGACACNGTTTTAATTAGTCCGTCAGTTAACTTATAAAAAAATACTCTACACGTATTTTTCACTTTTTCAAACTAATGAAAATTTAAAGAGATAAAGCGCCCCAAAGTTCATAAGAAGAGGCCCGTGACGTCAACGCTTGCTTAAAAATGTCGCACATTGTGACGTCGTGCGCAACTTCAACGCACCATTCTATACTTCTATACTCTATACTAATATTATAAAGCTGAAGTTGTGGAACATGACGCTCAAATACCATAAGGAAGCTATGGTGTTAATACATCTAATTTACACCATCTTGGTTTGTCTATACAGGGTGACTGGAACTGAACCCGCCATAGCTAATAGGCGTATAGAGGAGGTCATTTGCTAATTATTGAACCTTACTTTCTATGGCTAAAGTTTTATAGTTTAGGAGATATGTCAATTTTTATACTTTTTTCAGATTTTTCCGAAATTTGACCTAAAAACTGCTTCAATTTTTTTTCTCGCGTGATTTCAACAGTTTTTTTTATTTGATATTAATATCGAATATGTCTTTATTCAAATAAAATAAATTTCTGATCCAGATAATGATTGAATAGCTAGTTACGAGCCGCCAAAGTTCAACAGAAGTACAAACCACGATAAAAAATTCTACTTCAAATTCGATTGAAACAAAAATTAATGGTGATAATGGATTGCCAANTACCTACTTATATCTATCTCGCTCTCTGCGGCCCTACCTCTCTTTTTAGTGTGAACTGTAGTATTGCTATCTTCTGATTTAAATCTCCTTGTAAATTCTTCGAAATAGCAAATTCACTAACCAAATCAGAAGTTAAACAAATAAATAATTAATATTTGAAACTAAGATTACCTAGTTAAATAAAAAATCACTAAATTGTCGGCCATTTAGGCTTAATGTGTTGGCGAATCAGGGAATTACAATCCCAATTCCTGGGTAATCGGTACCATGTGGCAACATCGGCCCAATCCGGCCCATCATGGCGGTTGTTTACTATTTTGTTTATTATGCAGTTAATTTTGTTTGAGATTGTTTACAGGAAATAATCATTGTTTTATCACAAGAAATGGTGCAAAATTTTTTAGTGCGTGGTTGCGGTAGTACGTGGTGTCCTGGAAGTGACATAAGATTCCACGCGTAAGTGTTTATTTCGTGATTTCCGATATTGGATCATTGTAAACATTTTTCACATTTTTTAAAGTAATTTCTTCCTAAAAAGTTTTACCAGTATTTACACTTATCATTTTTAATGATACCTATGTCAAGAAATAAAGATTTTACATTGAGTTTCATTGAATTTGAGCAAATTTGTATTTTTTGCTTATTTAGAAAGAGAGAGTCTGCCCACAGAGAGCGAGATAGTGATACATAGTTTGTGCTTCAAATAGGTATTCGGAATGTGGCCTCCATTTTTATCTGTAGCTTCATGGTTTAGTCGAAATATAATCCATTATATAATCCATAGAGAAAAGTAATACATAGGAAATAGAGAACCCTCTCTGTCAAATTTTTGAGCCTACTAATTGACAGCCTGGTGTTTTTTTTTTTTTTTTCTTCTTTATGGCTCTCGCGGATTGCGTTTAGCCACGACGGGGTTCTTGATGTGGTTCTTGACTGTTCTTGACAAAGATTGTTCTTGACTTTTGCGTTTGGTTTTTCGGACATTGCGTTTTGCGTTTAGACAGGGTGGGATTAGGTTAAAAGGTAGGGAAACGNTATATGGAAAGAGTGTTCTTGACTTTTGCGTTTGGTTTTTCAGACAGTGCGTTTTGCATTTAGACAGGGTGGGATTAGGTTAAAAGGTAGGGAAACGAATTATAATTACGGAAGGAAACGGAACATTGTGTGATAGGATGGGATCAGTGTTTATAGTGGTTAAGGATAATAAGGATAAAAAAATAAAATATTTACATAAAAATACTATCATACACTATTTACAGCTTGATGTTATTATGAGTAATAAATGCAGCTAAAATATTATAGACATTACTATCATTAGAGTTTAAGAGGCAAGTAATAGAGGTTGGGAAAGGAACATGGATGGATAAAAGCGAGCTAATAAAAGAGGAACGGTCATAAAGGCTACAATTAAAAAATATGTGGTTCATATCTCCCACATCAGATCCACAGGAACACATATCACTGTCTATAACATGAATTTTGGCCAAATGTGCTGGAGTGCACAAGTGACCAAGTCTCATTCTCGTCAAAGTGGTAGTAACTCTTTTTGAAAGGTTCATTTTAGCAAACCATGGCTTAAAAGGAATAGATGGTTGAATAAGTTTATAATGCTTCCCCTTAGATTGAGTAGTCACTTCCCAATTCTCCTCCCAGGCAGATCTGAGATAAGTTTTGGGAAGGGCTGCTGTTAAATCATGACAATAATTTGTATATGGATAAATATCTCCACATTCAATCGCTTCATTGGCTAGCTTATCGGCTTTATCGTTCCCTGTAATGTTACTATGACTAGGTATCCAAGCAAAATGTATTGAATAACTGTTTAAATGGCATTTATACAATAATTGTCTGCATTCCATGATAACGGGATAACTGGTATTACTCTTAAACGGAAATTTTAATAATGCCTGCAAAGCACTTTTGGAATCGGAAAAGATAACAGTCTTGTCTAATCTCATGAGAAGAACGTACTCTAAGGATTTAAATATTCCATAACATTCCCCTGTAAAAACAGACGACTCAGGAGGAAGTTTCACTTGTTGAAAAATTCGATATTGTTGATGGAATACGCCAACTCCAACGTGACCCGTTGGTGAGTGTTTAGATGCATCACAGTAAAGATGATGCCAACCATGCCAGTTTTCACTTAATATCTGTCGAAATTTAACATCAGCATTTATGGGAATTCTGAGATATGACGAGTCTAAGTTGAAAATATATTTGCCTAAAATGATTTGATATTTTTACATGTTATGTTGTTTGGCATTGCAGAGTAACCAATAAAAGTAAATAAAATAATATAAATAAATAAAAAATATAAATAAAATAATATAAATAAATAAAATATTATAAATACTTAAATTAATATTAGACAACATCTCATATATTATTCCAACCCAAAATAAGTAGCTAAGGCATTTGTGTTATGGAAATCGGGAACGACGAACCACAACACACCCAAACCAGAGACAATGTGAAAATATCGTTTTCTATATTGTCCCGGCCGGGAATCGAACCCGGGACCTCAGGATTGGCCCGGCACACCTTGAAAACCGATGTGTGCGCCTCTCCGCCACGGAGGTCGTCAAAAATATTACCTGAATGTAAAATAAAATAAAATATTAAAACTTCATTTTCTCAATATTCCCATATAAGAGAGAAAAAAAAATGCACGGAAATTCATTGGATATTAGTATGTATCATCTGTGATAGGTTTCGTTTGTGTCCGCTACTTTTCGAAAAGTGGGGCAAAAAGTTCCCAATGTCATTTGGCAGGTAGGTTCCTTATAGGGTGGTGTAGACATCTGCCAAGAACTAATTTTATTTATCTATTTATTTAGGAAATAATACGAAACATATAATAGGATTTTACGAAATTCCACACATAAGGGGGTAAAACCAGAGCCCCGATTACGGTAACTTTTAACGTCTACAATCCAGACGCGTTTCTGATTCTGCAATACGATTGGTCAAAACAGCTGACGTACGCTGTTGAACAACCAATCGTATCGCAGAATCGAGAAGCGTGTCTGGATTGTTGACGTTAAAAATTACCGTAATCGGGGCTCAGGCCTCCGTCATCGCGTCACTCGCCTATGCCGGCCGAGATAATTACCTACAGTAGAGATGGGTTTCCACCCGGGTAAAAAACCACATGAGGGCAAAAACCCGTTTCATTCCACCCGGGTGAAAACAAATAATTTTATAATTATTTCAATTGGTATCTTTTCTTTATTTTTATTGAATTTTTCTCATTTAAGTTTATTGATTAATAAGTAATAAGTCAAATTTAACACTAATATGCATTTATATCGTGGCCAAATCGTAAAATTGATCACGTTATGATGATGTGACCAATTATTTTATAAAATGGTGTTAAGTATTTCAAGAATCGTTGAACCGATTTAAAAGAAATTTAGTAGGAACACAATAATTTGTGATCATGGCAAGGACATGGAGGGGGGGATGCCAAAGATGCCAAACACTCTCTTTGANCGGAAGGAAACTTGCCCCCCCTCCCCCTGCTACCACAGGGGGGGCTCCCGATGTCTACCGACGGAAATCCACTCAGGAGCACCCAAAGAAACACTGTTGCAAAAATGAGCCTTCTATACCAAAGTGGAGGGGTCTCCATACAAATCATTGCACTAAATTCCCTACTATCAAGCTTCTGGCCTAGGCCTAAGGCCTCGGCCTCGAGTTTAGCGGGCAGCGGGGATGGCGCGGCAGGATCTTATGCGTAGTGCGTAAGTAAAATCAAATAGACCGGTTCTCGAAAACAGCGGCGCGGGAGCGGGCAGCGCACTCCTTTTGCCCGCAATAAATCGAGCGTTAGGAATTTTGAATCGAAATAAAATTGTCGCCGTTGTTCAAACATTTCGTTTGCGAATAAAAACAAATATCTCGACAACACAACATTTATATAAATTTTGCTGCGGTAATGCACTCCTGTCCTCTGTCCCTGTAATATCCAGGATCTACAGCTTGACCGCCAATAAAAACCCAAGGGGACGCCACCATCGTTCAACTATACAGGTGGAATTTTGTAATGCCACCTGAAGGGAAAGTACTCTTAATACTGAATAGAAAATTTTACTCAAGGAAAAAATCCTTTATTTTTTGAAAAGAAATAGAACTGCATTCATAGATTTCCAAAAATTTGCTTACTACACCCGGGAATCGAACCAACTAAATTAAGTTAAAAATTATACCCTGTATTTTTATTGCATCGATCGTTATGCTGCTGGCTTATTCCATTATTATCTTATAATGGGGAATAATGAACTAAAAAGTTAATTATTCCCCATTTAAAAGCTCCAATTGGCGTTAACGGGGAATACTTAGTGGAATAAGCGGTGCAGGACTGTTGTCCCCCCTGGCGAATGTTATTTAAAAGCCATGTATTTTTATAACATAACTATTAACTAGCTTTCCGCCCGCGGCTTCGCCCGCGTGGAATTTTGTCTGTCACAGAAAAACTTTATCGCGCGCGTCCCTGTTTCAAAAACCGGGATAAAAACTATACTATGTTCTTTCCCGGGACTCAAACTATCTCTATGCCAAATTTCATCAAAATCGGTTGCAAGGTTTAAGCGGGAAAGCGTAACAGACAGACAGATATTTCAAGAATCGTTGAACCGATTTAAAAGAAATTTAGTAGGAACACAATAATTTGTGATCATGGCAAGGACATGGAGGGGGGGATGCCAAAGATGCCAAACTCTCTCTTTGATGACATTACGGTATAAAGTTACAAATAACAACACCAACTACAAAGTACTTCTGCTTAAAAACTTGAAATCGAGCGCCCTTTCGCCACTGTAACGCATTGTAACGTTTTTCAAGACCTCCTCTCCCCCCAGATTGCATTACGTAACACTAGAACGCCCCCTTAGCAACAAATACCACTTCTGCTCACTTTAAAAAAACGCTATTTTTGTTTTCACCCGCCAGAATGGGTGATAATGGGTAAAAACCGGGTTTTTACCCAAATCACCCAGTTTAAACCCAATCGGGTGAAATGGGTTTTTACCTACTACCCATCTCTAGTTGGTGGGGATGATTTTTCTTTTTCATCTTCGACCCCATCGTGTGGTGTATCGTTAGATAGGTCTTTAAAAGTGGCTTAGGGGTTCCTCATACATTTTTCCATTTAGGGATCTGTTTGCAAATTATTAAAGTTTAAAGTACCAATTTTTGTTCAAGTAGGGCGTCCCCCCCCCCTCTCTAAAAACTAAACTGTTGGCTTGAAAAATCTGGAAAAATTCGTGATAATACTGCTATTCATGAACTTTCAAGGAAAACTATAGCGGTTAAGATACATCAATTAGTTTGAGAGTAATAGTCATTTAACTCATGTATTACTAAATTTCTTAACTAGTGAAAATTCCTTAGAAGAAAATATGAAAAGTGACTGTAGATGAAGTAATTGCTTGCTTCTGAAATATACTGTGGTAACGACGGACCACTACGGAACCCTACACTGCGCGTGGCACGACACGCTAATTATTATAAATTTTATTTTACACTTTTTAGTAGTATCTCAATCTCAGAGCCTTGGTTCAATTACAATACAATTTAGCACCAAAGTGCTCGAAAAGAAATCCAGAAAACCCAAACTCGATAAGTTTCCACCGTTTCGTTTAGGAATTCCTATGGCCACCTCCTGACTCCATCATCAGGACCCTGGATATCATCTAGCACTAAAGTGTTCGAAAAGACAAATGCAACGAACCCAAATTCGATGCGATGCCGCCATTTCATTTAGGAGTTCCTATGGCCACCTCATGACTCCATCATCAGACCAGCTCAATGGTACCAAATTTCAGCTCAATCGGTTGGAGGAAAACTGGTCTTAAATTCAGTTGCAAGAGTTGTCCCACACATACTTGGTAACAAGACGTGTCGTTAGTGATCTGGTTACAAAAACTGTTGTTTTAGGTTCTGGAAGTTTCGAAAGCCCGAATGTACTTGTCAGAACGCGTTTTTCAGCGTGCTTTCGGTAAATAGTAGGTACTGGATTAACGATTAACGGACTTAGGATAATTTAACGGAAGTTAACGAGTCCGTTAACATTTTTTAAAGTTAACTTAAAAGTTAATCCGTTAATAGAAATGTTAACTTCGTTAATTAACGATTAACGGATTAACGAGTTAATGCCCAGCTATGACGAACACAATGGGTAATATAACTAGTAATAATAACCCAACCCCTAAATAATAAGTAGTAATAACCCACCATTATCACACAAACAAGAAAATAAAACAAAACTGCTGAACATGACCACAAGTCGACAAAATGTGATGCTTAACTTTCCCGCCAAGAAGTCTGCTCTCGTGATTTGCAATGCCCTCCACCAGGGTGCGTAAGTGCTGTTTTAATTTTTACCACAGTTTATAGTGATTTTTTTGTTGATAATACTTGATAAGTGCTTTATAGATGACCCACGCTGAACTGTCCCGCCAAACTCAATGACAGGGGGGCGCTACCATCGTTCGACTTTATGGTTTCCAACATGGCAAAAATCGGAACCAGCGATTCGGTATTGACGGTGGCGCCCCGCTGTCAATGTCATCGATAGGACAGTTCAGTATTTTGGAACTATATCTGGCTTTATCCGACATTACTGAAATTCTCATAAACTTTAATGTTTAATAATCATAATTTTTAATTTCATTTATTATTTTTACGACAAAATGCTTTTATCACATTTTAATTAATACTAAGCATCACAGATTAGAGAGTATGTCTAAAGCATTAAGCGCCGTAACGAAAAGAAAAAAAAACATTCTATGGTTTATGGGCAATGGGCAGTTTAGTCATGAAGCTAAAGATAAAAATGGAGGGCAGAGTTGGAACAAAAACTTGAGTCAAATACCTACTTATATCTATCTCGCTCTCTGCGGCCCTACCTCTCTTTTTAGTGTGAACTGTAGTATTGCTATCTTCTGATTTAAATCTCCTTGTAAATTCTTTGAAATAGCAAATTCACTAACCAAATCAGAAGTTAAACAAATAAATAATTAATATTTGAAACTAAGATTACCTAGTTAAATAAAAAATCACTAAATTGTCGGCCATTTAGGCTTAATGTGTTGGCGAATCAGGGAATTACAATCCCAATTCCTGGGTAATCGGTACCATGTGGCAACATCGGNTTTATACTCTTTCATGTAAAAACTACCTACTAAACGGATTTTTAGTCAACTTCACAGAATTCATTATACTTAGCTTTTGCCCCACGGCTTTGTCCGCATAAAATTTTGTCTGTCACAGAAAAAAAATATAGTAGAGCGCATTCCTGTTTAAAAAACCGGGACCCGGCACTCAAAACTATCTCTTTACCAAATATCAAAACAACAGTCCTTAAATCATTGATTGAAAATCTAGTCCTGTTGTCTCCCCTAGCCAGGGGGGACAACAGGACTGCACCGAATAAGCCATGCTGGGCAGGCTGGGCTTGGCTTTTACACTGCGCGGCAATTAGCCAAGTCAAGTCAATGTGAACACACACCGAACAGTGGGGTGACTTGACTAATTGCCGCGCAGTGTAAAAGCAGCATTAGGGTTAAGTATAGGGATGAAATCTCTCAAATAAACTTGATAAATGAAATGAAAGGAAAACCATGAAAACTTAAATTATTGTAATTAGGTATTTACAGAAAATAGCATGGTATGGTGGTAAATTTTCGAAAATCTTTGAATGCAGTTCTCTTTCTTTTCAAAAATAAAGGAATGTTTTCTTTGAGTAAAATTTTCTATCTACAGTATTATGGGTACTTTCCCTCTAGATGGCATTACAAAATTCCACTCTGTATAGTTTCCAAAGTGGCAAAAATTAGAACCAGCGATCCGGTATTGACGGTGGCGCCCCGCTGTCAATGTCACATCCAGCGGGAACAAACTTATACACTCAACATCAAATAAACCGCACCTTCCGCGACGCGAACTTTAAAGATTTTCTTCTGACACAATCATAGTGCCCCGACAATATTGGTGTTATTTGAAAGACCAGTAAATATCCTTTAAGAAAAACACATTTAATTGTTCGATAAATGATTAACATATACCATAAATGTGACTTGAAAAAAGACCTCACTTTGGGCTCACCTATGGGATCAATTTTATTAGACCAATTTTTATGGTTATAAAACCAAATATTGAACACACGTGTCCTCTTTAACAGATAGATAGCGATTAATCCCAACTTAACAGTTTTATAGCCATAAAAGTTGGCTTAAGCTTAAGTACCTATTTTTTGAAGAAGTGACTCTGGATCCTTCTAAAGACACATTTTTGGGGTAAAAACCATTCCTTTAATGAAATGAAGTTTAGAACTAGGCTTTTCAATGGTGCCAATATTGGTGGGAAGTGGGGATGCATACGTTTGAAAATGCTTGTCGCGGGAGGTGCGATTTATTTGATGTCGAGTGTATATAGTTAAGCACATTCATTACATGAAGCAATAAAGATATTATGATTATTATTATGATTATTCACGAACACAATGGGTAATATAACTAGTAATAATAACCCAACCCCTAAATAATAAGTAGTAATAACCCACCTTTATCACACAAACAAGAAAATAAAACAAAACTGCTGAACATGACCACAACTCACAAGTCGACAAAATGTGATGCTTAACTTTCCCGCCAAGAAGTCTGCTCTCGTGATTTGCAATGCCCTCCACCAGGGTGCGTAAGTGCTGTTTTAATTTTTACCACAGTTTATAGTGATTTTTTTTGTTGATAATACTTGATAAGTGCTTTATCTGGCTTTATCCGACATTACTGAAATTCTCATAAACTGTAATGTTTAATAATCATAATTTTTAATTTCATTTATTATTTTTACGACAAAATGCTTTTATCACATTTTAATTAATATTAAGCATGCGCCGTAACGAAAAGAAAAAAAAAAACATTCTATGGTTTATGGGCAATGGGCAGTTTAATCGAAATATAATCTGTGCAGTCGAAGTAAGTTGTCATAAACGTCACAAAAAAGAAAATTGGACCCATCGTGTGTGAATTCATTGAGCTAGCTAAAAAAGAATAAAAAGATAATGGAAGACGGTAAGATGAATCAGTCCGGTACTTATCAAAAAGAAAATGATGATAAACATACTAAAAAGCGGAATAAAAACAAGAAAAAGCGTAGCGGTGGGGATGGCGATCATGAACTTACAGCCCCAACCGACACCTTGGTATCATTACCAAATTCTGGCGATATACATCAAAATATATCTCTCAAGGATTTAAAAATGGCTATGGAAGTCTTGAATTTGCAGCAGAAACCAGCTAAAACTGCGGAGGAAGCGTTACACAAATCTTATCAATTTTGGTCCACCCAACCTGTACCCAAGATGGATGAGAAAATTGTTTCTAATGAACCCATTGAACCGCCTAAGTCTTCTGAAGATATTCGTGCAGAACCATATACTTTACCTGATGGATTTCAATGGGACACTTTGAATTTAAATGAACCATTGGTATTGAAGGAACTTTATACTTTGCTCAATGAAAACTATGTCGAAGACGATGACTGCATGTTTCGCTTTGATTATCAAACCGAGTTTTTGAAGTGGGCACTACAGCCACCGGGTTGGAGAATGGAATGGCACTGTGGAGTAAGAGTCATAAAGTCTGGTCGACTTGTTGGGTTTATTTCAGCTATTCCAGCTGATTTGCGAATATATGATCATGTGCAGACTGTGGTTGAAATAAACTTTTTGTGTGTGCACAAGAAACTAAGAGCTAAGAGAGTTGCACCTGTATTAATTAGGGAAATCACGCGCAGAGTTAATTTGACTGGAATTTTCCAGGGGGTTTATACAGCTGGTATCGTCTTACCTAAACCAATTGCCACATGCCGATATTGGCACAGATCATTGAACCCTAAGAAACTGATTGACATCAAATTCAGTCACCTATCTAGAAATATGACTATGCAAAGGACTCTGAAGTTGTTTAAACTTCCAGATGCACCTAAAACTACAGGTTTCCGCAAAATGGAACCGCAAGATTGTGATAGAGTTGTTAAGTTGTTAAACAGCTACTTGAAGAAATTTGATCTGGCTCCAATTTTTTCTGAAGAAGACTTCAAACATTGGTTTGTACCTCAAACAGGTATCATTGATAGTTTTGTTGTAGAATCTGATGGTGAAATAACAGACTTTGTTAGTTATTACACGCTGCCCTCAACGGTTGTATATCATCCTGTGCACAAAACATTGAAAGCAGCATATTCATTTTATAATGTATCTACCAAGACCCCATGGACTGACTTGATGCTTGATGCATTGATAACTGCAAAAAATTCTGGATTTGATGTATTTAATGCACTGGACTTAATGGACAATAAAGAATTTCTGGAAACTTTGAAATTCGGTATAGGAGATGGAAATTTGCAATATTATTTATACAATTGGAGATGTCCAACTATGACACCAAGTAAAATTGGCTTAGTCCTGCAATAAGATCATATTTTGTAAATGCTAGCCAGTGTTTTCTTACACTTTGTGTAGTGTTTTTATTATAATATAGCTATAGTACATAAATTGCGCCTTTTACTTTCAGGTATAATACTGATATTATATCTAATATTTTTTGACTGTCTTGCCTTACTATGTACCATAAGTAGCTTTGAGTTTATCTTCCTGATTTCCGGCATGCCCACAGATGTGGATTAGGGCATGCCTATAAATTCTTGAAGATATTCTTCCATGGCTATCATTGATAAACAAGGTCCTATGTAAAATAGTTTTAGTCAAGTAGGTATGGTCTTCAAATAAGTATATTTAAAAAAAACTAGCTATGTGCGAAATCTAACTTGAGTGCTTAACTATTCCATTCTCATAGCAAACCTTTTATGCTATACATAATTTTAAGCATTCTCATACCATTGTCCATAATTCCATTGAAACAAACAAAAATCAATAATTTTGTATTTTTAGCTTTCTGTGTTCTCTGTAGGCATGGAACATTTCATGAATAGCAGGTGAAAAATCATATGAAATGAATTTCATTAATCACACCTGCTATTTTACTTCACAGCTTCACATAGACTGCTATAATTTCATAGTCAATAAAATCACGAATCAGATGAATTTCATTCATTCATTCGAGCGAAGTCCGTGAGCGCAGCTCTGCGAAGCGACCGAGCGAGTAAGAAGGAATGATTTGATCATGTGCGTGTTAGAAAAGGACAAGAGATGTGATGACGGACGAAACTGGGCATTTTAAATATGAACTTTAAACTCAATGGTGTAAGGTTTAGATTTCCTTGTCGTGGTTCGTATGATTTCATTAGATAGCAGACAGATGAAATGAATGATTTTTCACTAGTCGCGCGGTTATTGATTGTTGCATACATACTGTTCTGTGAAACTGTTTGTTTTTTGTTGTGTGACATAAAATGAAACAGATATTGTTACATTTCATATTTTAGCTAATTAGCAATCGTTCATCATAATTCATACTTCATTAAAAGTAGCACATTATATGAAAGAGCTACATTAAAACACTGCGAATAAAAATCATTGCCTGTGAAATTTCGCATGTGAAATCATAAGAAAAAGAATCATCATTTCATATAATGAAAATGAATGAAAAATAGCAATCATTTCCATGCCTAGTTCTCTGTTGAAAATAAAAAATACACGTGAAATAATTATTTCGTACGTCAATTAGTTTCCAAGATACTGAATTTTAAAGGTGCGGGCGGCGGCCGGCCTGTCCCTGTCTCATCTGTGGCCTGCGCTCCATGCCACAGATTATAGATGACCCAAGCTGAACTGTCCCACCAAACTCAATGACAGGGGGGCGCTACCATCGTTCAACTATATGGTTTCCAACATGGCAAAAATCTGAACCAGCGATCCGGTATTGACGGTGGCGCCCCACTGTCAATGTCATCGACAGGACAGTTCACTATTTTGGAACTATACTTATTTGCTCCATGCGCGTGACGTCGTTGGTCGTTGTACAGAGCCCCGATTACGGTAATATTTAACGTCTCCAATCCAGACACGCTTCTCGATTCTGCGATACGATTGGTCGTTCAACAGCGTACGTCAGCTCTTTTGACCAATCGTATTGCAGAATCAGAAACGCGTCTGGATTGTAGACGTTAATAAAAGTTACAGACCAAGTCCTAGTCGAACTCGCAGAGCACGTAATAGTCGGACTCGCACACCGAGGGTTCCGTACAAACCTGCGGATCGCCCCCATCCCTAGCCGCTATTCTCTATCGTAAAACCGATTTTTGGTTAAACCTTTAACCATTAGTTCAAAAATTATTACGTTTTCTTTACATTAAGTAATTAAAAGAAAAAAAACTCAGATTTAAAGTGTATAGCCTGACCAGGAACATAAAAACCCTCGCCATGTTGCGGAAAACTAATGGTACTAATTTCTTTTAATGGCAACAGTAACTGAAAACTTCATTGACATGTCACCTTGCATGTCAGTCTATTGTTGTCAAAGTGTAAACAAACTTTATTTTAAATGTGTGCAATTGATTTTGTGATTTAAATTGCTAAAATATTTTTATAGTCGTGAAAGAAAAGTGGTTCACAATGTGTTAACGTATTTGTCGAAGAGAAATACTAAGGGTTCGGACAATATTTTCATTGAATAATGTTTCCGACAAAGGTTGTCAAATTGACTGACATGTTTATCGTATAGTACAGTCCACTATGAAAAATAGCTGTAGTCTGTTTCAACTACCTATTTTAAAGTTTTTTGTCACTTTCTAAGTTTTGAATTTTATGGAATTGGGAAAGAAGTACCGAGTTTGAAGCGTTAATGAGCAGACATTGCAGTTGAATATTCAAGTTCTGAATTTGATTATTGATGAATAATAAAATAAATCCTGCTAGCTAGATTGATGGTTTCATTTAATTTATTTAAACCAGGTTACCTTTAATAATATTTTTTCGTTAATTTATGAAAATATCAGATTAGCCCGTAATCCTGAATCCTGATGCATAAATTTAGCCTATTAATTTAACACATGTACGACTGTACTCAGTGTTGCACTATCAAATGCGATTGACGCGCCTCTATGCCAGGGTTTTTATGTTCCTGGTCAGGCTATAATCTGGTCTGTGAGCACGTAGAATTTTGTCCAATCATCCAATGACCCCAAGCTACCCATCCTTATCGCTCGCGCGTAATTATGTTGCTGTTGCGCTCGCACACTCACTGCGGGCGCCCGTCGCACAGTCGCGCGAGCGATAAGGATGGGTAGCTTGAGGTCATTGGACTAAATTCTACGTGCTCACAGACCGGGCTTTTAGGTATAAGTTGTCTATTCGTCTAGTGTGAATTTGGCCACCCTCTGAAGTAAATGATAAGTTGTCCATTTGTCTGTAAAGTGGGAATTTCGCCTTTTGTCTATTTACAAGTACAACTTAAAATGTATATTCCAATGAATTTGGTATGGCGAAGTACACTATGCGGAATATTGTCCAAGTCGAAGCGCACCGAAGTATTGGTGACGCGCGGGTGAGGCAAGGAGGAAGTAGTAGAGTACTTATTATTATTCTGTGGTAGTAGTCAAGATGGTGTTCACACTGTTATAGATGACCCACGCTGAACTGTCCCACCAAACTCAATGACAGGGGGGCGCTACTATCGTTCAACTATATGGTTTCCAACATGGCAAAAATCGGAACCAGCGATCCGGTATTGACGGTGGCGCCCCACTGTCAATGTCATCGATAGGACAGTTCACTATTTTGGAACTATAACAAAGAGCATCTATTACCTACCACAGAATACCTAATAGTAGCAAGTAGTAACAGAAATTACAATCCTTTGATCTGAATAACTACAACGCGACTAGACGACGAACGAAATTCACAAATTCGTATCGCGGTGTCGCTTTCACCACAGCTAGTTCAAACGAAAACAAAACGCAACTGCTTCTTTGTGTAAAAACAGGTAAAAACTGAAAGAAAGCTACATTTTTATTTTACATTACATTTAATTTTGCTGTTATTTAGTGAAAAAATTAGGTGGTCTGACTTTTATTGGAAAGTGATTAAATCCGTTGTTTCGTCTTTGTTTGCGCGTGAACTTTACCGCCGTAGACAGAATGAATTTGCACCTCAGCGCCAATGTACCTATTGGTGACGTTATAGATGACCCAAGCAGAGCCCCGATTACGGTAATTTTTAACGTCAACAATCCAGACACGCTTCTCGATTCTGCGATTGGTCGTTCAACAGCGTACGTCAGCTGTTTTGACCAATCGTATCGCAGAATCAGAAACGCGTCTGGATTGTAGACGTTAAAAATTACCGTAATCGGGGCTCTGAACTGTCCCACCAAACTCAATGACAGGGGGGCGCTACCAGCATCGCTTATATATGGTTTCCAACCATGAAGNACGAACGAATTCAGTCCCGTAACAGTTACTGCGATATCGAAATCAGTGGTGATAAAAATTCTAACACACTTGTACATTGACGATTTAGCTAGCAACCACTTTATGTCATGCTCAACTACTGCGCAATGTATTTAATTTCTTCCGATATCCACTGTCGTGTGAAAATACACAGTACGGCCGCATGTGCCGGTCGTAACATAGTGCCGTGCTCGTGTTCTAATGCGGTTTCCTATTATCGATAAATAGAAGTAAATTATAATTTTCTATTTTGTAATTTTAAATAAAAAAATGATGGTGTTACTTGCGATTATAAGATTTTACAAAAAAAAATAATAATAACAGTAAAAAAATAAACTGTCAACTACGTAATTACTATAAGAGCTAGTTGAAAGCCTAATATAGGCATTATTTTTGATAAACATTATGCGGTACGCAGATCGCCATAATTAAAAAGTAAAATGCGTGATTGTAGTTAATAATAACGTATAATAATAAAAAGGTTTTCATACATAAGCATTTTGTGAAACCAGTTTCGAGCCGTGCCCTTAAGGCACGCCTTCTGGCCAATCACAGCACTTTTAAGCCGGTTGCACATGTTGTCGTAGACTCTCAGACGCTTTGTTTTTACATAGTTGAATGTGTGTGTGGGAGCTGTGGTGGGGGAAATGTGGGTACACTGGTTCTCGTTGTAGTTACGCGCGACTTCATATAATCTATTCTCTTTCTATGATCTGAGGTGTCACACCAAATGGCAATGCCAGATTTTGTATGGAAGGTGGCGTCTTTTTTTTTTCGCGCGGCCATCGACCAAACTTTGTTTTTTGATTACAAAATAGTGTAATGAACCAAACTTACTATGGCATGTATACCTCTAAACTCAGTCTGAACTGAGTTACGAGCATTAGAAGTTTGATGATTTTCATACTAGATTTGCTTTTTGCGCGCAGGTTTTGTAAGAAATTGCAACAAAATATTGCGCTATTTTTTATTGCGCTGATTCTGCTGCATACTGATGTCTGGAGCCTTTAATGGATGGTATTGTTTGTTCACACATACAATGTCACTATTTTGTTGCAATTTCTTACAAAACTTGCGTGCAAAAAGNCCTCATTTCGCCTTTTGTCTATTTACAAGTACAACTTAAAAAATATATTCCAATGAATTTGGTATGGCGAAGTACACTATGCGGAATATTGTCCAAGTCGAAGCGCACCGAAGTATTGGTGACGCACGGGTGAGGCAAGGAGGAAGTAGTAGTCAAGATGGTGTTCACACTGTTAAAAAAGAGCATCTATTACCACAGAATACCTAATAGTAGCAAGTAGCAACAGAATCTGAATAACTACAACGCGACTAGACGACGAACGAAATTCACAAATTCGTATCGCGGTGTCGCTTTCACCACAGAGCCCCGATTACGGTAATTTTTAACGTCTACAATCCAGACACGCTTCTCGATTCTGCGATACGATTGGTCGTTCAACAGCGTACGTCAGCTGTTTTGACCAATCGTATCGCAGAATCAGAAGCGCGTCTGGATTGGAAACGTTAAAAGTTACCGTAATCGGGGCTCAGCTAGTTCAAACGAAAACAAAACGCAACTGCTTCTTTTTGTAAAAACTGAAAGAAAACTACTTTTTTATTTTACATTACATTATACATTACATTTAATTTTGCTGTTATTTAGTGAAAAAAATAGGTGGTCTGACTTTTATTGGAAAGTGATTAAATCCGTTGTTTCGTCTTTGTTTGCGCGTGAACTTTATAGTTCCAAAATACTGAACTGTCCTATCGATGACATTGACAGCGGGGCGCCACCGTCAATACCGAATCGCTGGTTCCGATTTTTGCCATGTTGGAAACCATAAAGTTGAACGATGGTAGCGCCCCCTTGTCATTGAGTTTGGCGGGACAGTTCAGCGTGGGTCATCTATACCGCCGTAGACAGAATGAATTTGCACCTCAGCGCCAATGTACCTATTGGTGACGTTATGATGACCCAAGCTGAGCCCCGATTACGGTAACTTTTAACGTCTACAATCCAGACGCGTTTCTGATTCTGCAATACGATTGGTCAAAACAGCTGACGTACGCTGTTGAACGACCAATCGTATCGCAGAATCGAGAAGCGTGTCTGGATTGGAGACGTTAATAATTACCGTAATCGGGGCTCAGAACTGTCCCACCAAACTCAATGACAGGGGGGCGCTACCATCGTTCAACTATATGGTTTCCAACATGGCAAAAATCGGAACCAGCGATCCGGTATTGACGGTGGCGCCCCACTGTCAATGTCATGCATAGGACAGTTCAGTATTTTGGAACTATTTAATAATTACCGCAATCGGGGCACAGACACAGAGCCCCGATTACGGTAACTTTTATTAACGTCTACAATCCAGACGCGTTTCTGATTCTGCGATACGATTGGTCAAAACAGCTGACGCACGCTGTTGAACGACCAATCGTATCGCAGAATCGAGAAGCGTGTCTGGATTGTAGACGGTAAAGTTACCGTAATCGGGGCTCTGGTCTGGGCCAATTTATCTGTGGCCAATTTCACGCATAGTGTACTTGCGCCAGTACACGGGCAGGGTGACTTTATCAAGGTCGCTAAGAAAGATTGATTGTACACTATCGCTTTGTAATCTGTGATTTACTTCAATTTACTTGTGTACATTTTCGCATTATTCGGACCAATTCGGAGTATTCGGACTGGTTTTGGTGTTGGTGCTTGCTGGTAATTTGACTTTCAGAGAAGGGGTAGCGAAATTTAGTTTCGGCATCGTAAAATATTAACTCTGTTGTAGTTTTGACTGGTAAGAATTTTCGAACTGTATTCTTAATAAAGCATTTTATTAATTATTACACACTTGGACTAATGAGAGAAAGTGATTGTATGTATGTAATAGTCGAGTAATTGTTCGTGTTGAAACGGATTTCTCTTGCTTACACGTCACAAATTATTTTCAGGGAATTGCTAATATATTAAGTCTTCAGATATTAACTGTTACCGAAATGTAACCCAGTGTCATCTTTTTTGTGAAGCGCAATAAACGAAATCCCCCGGCGAATCCACGGTAGGTACCGACATAACATACCTACTCTTTATGAGTATCAAAAATACCCTTTCCAAATGGTGAATTTTATTGTTATAAAACTATGTAGTAATCGTCACAAGGAAACACAAAAGTACACAGTTGTTTTTTACATTAATGCTTAACTTCAGAGCTAGATATCTTGATGATGATGAGATTCACACTAAAATTGTTATTTTGTTTCCTGTAATATAAACAACATACTACATCAAGGGAAAAATATTATAAATAGATTTTGAAACTGATAACTTTTTTACATCCCACTGTTTCCTAAGTGACTAATTATTTATTTTCTTCGCCTTGTGCACAAATTATGTCAGTGTTAAGCTGTTTATGAGATAAGCATAGAGCAGGATAGCGGAGTGGTATGGGGTAAACGAAGTCTGAATGCATTAATGTGGCCTTTTCATGTACATATATTTTTATTCAATTTTTATTTTCAGTTCAATTAACCTGAATCCATAAAAGTATCCAGTATCCATAAAATGTTTGATGCGATTTGTCTGTTGTTGTCTCTTTGCTAGGTTACTATTGTACATGTAATAATGAGATCATTACAGTTAATAAATAGGTATGCCCCAGCAATCTTTTTCAGTCTGAATTAGTTTTGCCATTATGTTGAAAGTTTCAAAACTTCAAGTGTTAGGGGTATTTTAGTGTCTCATAAAAAACTTTGAAATCTAAGAATACTTAATAGGAATTTACTTGCATTTGAAATTACTTAAATGATGACATTTATGCAAATATAGTAACTACATAATATGTATTATAATAATAAACAAACCATACGTTATAAAAAGTACCTAGCTAAATAAATATATATTTTTTATTTCTAGGTTTTAATAATGGCTGATAAAGAACAAGTCATTCAAGCACTTCGTGCTACCCTTATATCTGTTAAGGGTGCATTGACAGTAAAACAGTGCAATCGTGAGTACTCAATTTTCTTAATTAAAGAGGAATATTAATCTTCTTCTTCTTGTTGTGTCAACAATTAACCTACACAGCGTCGGCCTAAAACTCCGCCACAAGAATGGCATTGCCTTCATTAAATCTTCCTGCGTGCAGTTCTTGGGCACGCAGGGCACGACATCACGACTGAACTAATCAAAGAGACCAAAAAAGGTACAAACATTTTAGTAGTATATCCTTGAGTGCCCAGTATGAAAGAGGCCTATGCTGTTCAAATTTATTAATGTAATAGGATGAGGTTAATATCCTCACAGTTATTTAAATCGGGAACTGATAGCTAAGGATGTGATTTTAAGGTTTGGTTAAATATTTATATATTTTCTTTTAGGGGATTATAGGGAACTTCAAGGGGAATGGATCCCTTTCAAAAAGTTGGGTTATCCATCTTTAGAGAAATTATTCCTGGATGTTCCTGGATTCAAAGTAACTCAAATTAATGGAGAATGGTATGTGGATGCCATTGCAAGCCAAGAAACCCAACATATTGCTGCCATGGTCGCACGGCAAAAACCAAGCAAGAAAACTAATATAAAACTGACTAATCCAGTAAGTACTTTAACATCATAGGTGCCCAATGAGTGGTATTGCCCTCCAAGGGTGATGGCGCTTTTCGGGGAAACGGTAGTGGTTTCTAAGGCAGGATTCACATTGACCGGTGCGAGTCGGCGCACAGTGCAGTGTCCGTTCGGTCAAAAATGCGATGGCGCTATCCGCTGATATGCGCTCGGAGCCGACCGGCTTCCGACGCATGCTCGCGCATCGGTCCGGATTGAAATGTCAGTTAATCAGTTGTAAGCAATTACGATTCTAAGGCTTGGTTGCACCATCTTACTTTAACTTTGACAAACGTCAAAAATCTGTGAAACTCCATACAAAAAGCACTGGTTAACCCATAATTACTGTCAAAGTAAGATGGTGCAACCCACCCTAAGAACTGTTAATATGGCAGGATTCACATTGACCGGCGCGAGTCGGCGCGGGCATGTAGTGATCAAACTTTAAAGGCGTAATCCATGGACAATTTTATCGATGAAAATACTTCAAAAGACAATGCCGGAAATTGGCGTCTTTTTTTTTCGCGCGGCCATCGACCAAACCTTGTTTTTTGATTACAAAATAGTGTAATAAACCAAACTTAGTATGACATGTATACCTCTAAACCAGGCCTCCGTCACTCGCCTATGCCGGCCGAGATAATTACCTACAGCGCGCGACAACTTCAAGTTGCAAATCAGTCCGGGCCGCCACGCGCCTGTTTGCACACGCGTATCTATACACGCTCGGTCGATCATAGTCGCAATCAAGGTTTATTGTTCCAACAGCACTGTTATTCTTCTTTAAAGAAAAATTGTAATATTTAGGAATAATATAACTGTAGTGAAAAAATAATAAAAAAAAACTACACTTTTTAAATAATAAATTATTTTGAAATACTTATGACAAAAAACTATAGCAAAAAAATTATTTTAGCTAATAAAAACATTAACTTTACTTCACCGTGTCTATTTTCCGACACTACACCTTTTAAAACTGTTTGTTAATTTCGAATTATCGCAACACTGAAGTTTATTAATAGGTACTTTAGAGATGGTACGATTATACAAACTCCACTAGATTAAAGTTTTCAAATCGTAAATACAATAAATACTTCTTAAAATTAAGTTTTTATTTATTTTACTTTGCTCATACAACCCTGACGCTTGAGCGGTGACGTAGATCAATTCTAAACACAAAAAAAATGCGCTCTTGTGAGCGTAGTAGTAAGGTGCGATTTCGAATGCACCATGTGCGTTGGATATTTTGCATTATTATTATTACCGTTAAAATGTCGGCATCTGATCCTACACAAAGAAGTGCAATTTCTGTTGCTACTATTATGTATTCTGTGGTATAACCACCCTGTATAATCCGGCTGTATCTCCAGGTCACCTAGATACATTCCATAGCAGCTGTAATAGACATTTAAGTACATACATTTACCAATTTTGGTGATAAATAGGCATTTTGTATTAGTTTTTGTATAACGCCTGAACAAAAACAAAGGGTAATATTTTAGTGTTATACATAGATTTCGAATATAAAAAATATATAATTTAACTAATTAAGACATGACAAAAAAACTGAGGTATGTCTCGTTTCTGTCGGGTCTGGGTTTTTTTTGTATGGGGCGTGACCGTTCTTCTTTTAATTTAAAATGTCAATCTTATTATTTAGCTATACGAATACAACAAAAAAGTTAAGATTATTCCGTATTCTTCATTACAAGGGTACATTTTAACATAAAAACTGGAGATTTTTTAAAAAATACTCAAATCTTGAATAACTTGGAAATGAACAAGTTTCGGACATGGTGTCATATGACTTAAATGACTGCAAATAAGCTCTACTTTAACCCCTTTCAAGGAATGTATCGCTTTACCTGTCACCCTGTATAGTAACTACATAATATGTATTATAATAATAAACATAAACCATTCGTTATAAAAAGTACCTAGCTAAATAAATATATTTTCAACCGACTTCAAAAAAAAGGAGGAGGTTCTCAATTCGACCCGTATGTTTTTTTTTTTTTTTTTNTCTAGTATGAAAATAATTAAACTTGTAATGCTCGTAACTCAGTTCAGACTGAGTTTAGAGGTATACATGCCATAGTAAGTTTGGTTTAAAACACTATTTTGAAATCAAAAAACAAAGTTTGGTCGATGGCCGCGCGAAAAAAAAAAGACGCCACCTTCCATACAAAATCTGGCATTGCCATTTGGGGCTTGACCCGTTTCTCGCAACATTACAAGGATTTAAGTTTTTAATTTTTAGTTTTCACCTCTTCCTTCAAAAACAAATGAAAGCGTGGGTAACTTAACACTAATAAATATTTTTATCATGCGATAGCCAATAAAATTATCTATTAGTTGAAGTAGAAAACAGACACAAGTTTCATACATTAAAGATACCCCTTCCCAGCGATTCCATAGCGCGGCTAGTATGTAGTCGGAATAGGTTGTGTGATTCTTTCAGGCAGTGCATTTTCGCATGTTATCAGCGCTATGGAACTGCTGGGAAGGGGTATCTTTGTTCAACAAAACAATAAATTTTTGCTTATTAGTGTCAAGTTACCCACGCTTTCCCTTGTTTTTGAAGGAAGAGGTGAAAACTAAAAATTAAAAACCTAAAACCTTGTAATTTTGCGAAAAATGAGTCAAGCCCCAAATTTGAAGTATTTTCATCGATGAAATTGTCCATAGATTACGCCTTTAAAGGCTTGGGCAGACCAAACGCGGGGCAGTAGCAGCGCAGTTTGAATGCGGGCCCGCGCAAGTTGTAATACAAAAAAGAAACTCTTTGAAGTGTGTCACACTCAGATCATAGAAGGGAATAGATGTGAAACGGGGGCGTGGCGCGTGTCTCCGCGATATGCCCAGAAACGAACATCGGCCGCGTAGCTAGGTTAGTCGCGATTCAGTCGTACTAAGGAAATGTTCTCCAATATTTTGGATAATGCGTCGTTACGTGCAATAAAACAAGTGAAACGAAGAACTACAGGAACAATGGAGTCATTTACTACATGTAAGTATTGCAAATCCATTGGTATTTTGCTTATAAATAAAAAAAAACTGAGCCGAAAGTGTGCTGTGTGTGTGAAAGCTTCGTGAGCGCATTCAGAGGGCAGCTCAAGATATTCAGCAAAGTTTGACAACAAGAGTCACAAAAACAGAAGTGAGAAACAGACTACGAGCTTGTATTAGAAGACGGGGCTCACAGTTTGAGCAGGACTTAAAATAATGATAGATGATGACCTAACTAAATAAAATTAGGTGATACAATTACTATTAAAATACTAAGTTTTTCATTTATTGAGACCCAAGAATAGTTGTTAGTGTGACTTTTATTTATTAATTTTTTTATGAAAGTATCTTACTAGAAGTTTAAATTCAAATAAAAAAATAATTATGTAGTGTTTGTTAAACACCTGTACCTTTTTGAATAGCTAATGAATCAAGGAACTAAATTCTGTAATTTGTACACAACATTCCATACATTTTTTCTTGGTAATTCTTCGTTTAATTACCTAAAACGTATTTTTTTTGCAAAATAATACATGTTTTTTTAGCTTTTACTTGAGTAATGACGATTCTTTCTTGCAAAGAAGAACGGTCATCTGTGACCCAGGCCCGACAGAAACGAGACATACCTCAGTTTTTTTGTCATGTCTTAATTAGTTAAATTATATATTTTTTATATTCGAAATCTATGTATAACACCAAAATATTACCCTTTGTTTTTGTTTAGGCGTTATACAAAAACTAATACAAAATGCTTATTTATCACCAAAATTGGTAAATGTATGTATCTAAATGTCTATTACAGCTGCTATGGAATGTATCTAGGTGACCTGGAGATACAGCCGGATTATACAGGGTGGNGCAAAAAGCAAATCTAGTATGATCTTCCTATTTTTTAGAAATATCTCATTTCCTGTGGGTTTTTTGCTATTTGTATTTATTATCAATATTGTAGAATACTAAATTCTACAATATGTGTACAAAATTTGTAGAGAATTTAGTATTCTACAATATTGATAATAAATACAAATAGCAAAAAACCCATAGGAAATGAGATATTTCCACAAAAAGCGCAAAAAACCGATTTTTGTGACCTTTGACCTTAAAATTTAATAGTTGCTTACACCCAACCAATCCTACCATATGTAGGTTTTGAGACAACTTTTAGGGTGTCAATATACAAGTATTTACAGACTTACAGCTGGGTATCTCTAATTCCGAGATTCTTACCTAATTTAAGCTTAAATGACTGGACTAACTGCCGAACGACAAACGAGGCGGTGCGGGTGCGGGACAAGCGGCTCGAACGCGGGCGCGCGCTGTTGTATTACTATGGCGGCCATATTAGCATGACACACCGGACGCAGGGCGGTAGCAGCGCGTTGAAAGCGGTTTTCGAATATTTAAATTTTTGACAACCGCCCGCGTTGCAACTGCTTTGAAACTGCGCTGCTTTCAGTGTGCCTCAGCCGCGCTGCAACTAACCCGCACTGCTTCTGACCTGCGTTTGGTCTGTGGAAGCCTTGAAGTTTGATCACTACATGCCTGGACACTTGTATAATGACCATGTATGTAGGATTGTAGGCAGATACGTTTTCTAATATTCATGTTTTCTTATTTTCAGCATAGATTACCAAAAAAGCAAGGATCTTGGCGTAAACCATTTGCATCATCCAGTTATTCTTATAACTACAACAACCAATACTCAAACCAATATTATAGAGCCAAAAGTGCAGCACCTTTTAACAATAATAGTTATAATAATAAGGTAAGGGAACCCCAGAATAGTGTAGTGCCCACCCCAGGATGTTGGGCTACCGATTAGAAGATGATAGTTTGCTATCAACTATTACTCACTCATGTGTTTTTATTAGAAAAAGCACAAAAACCTATTCATATAAAATATTTCTTTTTTCACTTCCCAATATCACTTTAGTATGCTGTGATTTATCCCGATTTGATTTATAGATTTATCAAATTTAAATAAAAAGTGTAAAATCGAATATTTACAGCTAACGCAATATAATGTTACCAAGTCGATTGAGACTGAAGAACCGTCTTCTTTGGACTGTTATTGATTTTTCCTTTTAGAACAATCTAGATTACAATTTATAAAATAAAGACCTACATAAAAACGCAGATGGTCTCGAACATAGTAGCTTTTCACGTTTTGTATGAAACAAGGTTATTTTTGATTGTTTTTAACTCTACACGACGGATCAAACCAATTGCATTGACCTCGGTCACGAGCGAGTTTCTGTGCCTGCCTTCATCAGAGGGCTCGACGAAATCAATGAATTAAAAATATAATATTAATAATCTTTTTCTGCAGTGTGTTTTAGTCTTTAGACCTAAATCACATTATAGGATTTTATACAACCCAATATTCCGACAGATAAACTGTTAGAGTATGCGCACACCGTTGATTTTTAGTTGGCCGATAGTTGTGCCCGATTTTAATTTGTATGAAGAATCGGCCAAATCGAATCGGCGTAGTGTGCGCACTCCAATACATGCCCATACTGATCAACTGCCCGACTTAACTATCGGCCGACGAAAAATCAACGGTGTGCGCCTACTCTTAATCTAAATCAAGCGAATCCAATTTTATACTCTTCAATTGATTCAATATTTCAATGCCAGAACCCAGTCGTGAACAATTAATGTTAGTTATTCATTTAAATTATTTACTGTTTTTAGTATAATAACAAATACAGTTATAAAACCGAAACGAAAACTGCGCCTCAAGCGAAACCGGTAACTAGGACAGTGAGTGAACAGCAATCCGATAAAACTGCATTGAATTCCGCCAAAAGTTACAATACAGCTCCAGGAGTGCGGGAAGTAAATATTCTGTCTGATGAGGTTTGTGATCTTTTTTAATTGTATGTTGTAAAAAAATCATTGTTATAGCGCCAAAAATATCTAGAAATATTCTTTAAAATTGTTATTATGTAAAATATTACTATAATAAAATTGAAATGCAATTTATTAATAGGAAAGAATAATTATGGGTTTATTATTTTTCGAAACAGTTCAAACATTCCGTTCGCACTGAAAATGAAACAGACACCAAGTACAGCAAAATATCAGCCTCCCAAAGATTATCAAATTTGCGAGATCGCCTTAGCACAGTAGATCTAATCCCTCTGCAACTACCGGCTACTAAAAACGAGTGTCTGGTAAGTATACTTTGTATTAATTAATAACTTCTTAAATAGTTCATAAATGCAGTCGGAGGCATCAATGACTAATTCTTTTGTTGGTGATATGTAATTGATGCCTCCGACTGCATTTGTGAACACTAATGCTGGATTTCTATAATATTCTATCCTAGTCCAAGTCGGACGGATTTGGATTGTCAACTGTCAAATTTCATTATGTTTTTGGCCAAAATATCTGCGGTTTTCGATGTTTTTACATTTTCATATTGTTTACAAGACTATTTCAAAAATATTAAAGTGTAAATTCACCGAACATTTTGGATATTTAATCTAAAACTTAATTCAATTTGACAGTTATAATCCGGATTTGGACAAGGATTGAATATGGGAAACGGGCGTATGTTGTCTGGTTTTTATCTTTTTAGTTCATTTTTACGCAGTTGGGTTTTTTTTTTCAATAATAATTTTATTTAAATCTTTTTAGTTAAGTGTACTATACATTTTGTAAGCTTCTTAAAAAGCCCTTTATTTTGATACCCCACGTACGGCGTCTAAAATCCGCCAATTTGTTGTTTTTTTTTTCAATTTTAATATAGCCAGTGTCACTCTCATGAAATAAGATAAATCTAACGACACCTCTCACGCTAAAATCGGTCAAGTCGTTAAGGCTGTAGGCCGTGCCAAAGAAATATACATACCTACATACACTCGAAAAACATAAACCTCCTTGTGGCGCAATCGGGTAATAATAAAAAATTTAAAGGACGTTTTAATTGTATCGAAATAATTATTTCACTGATGTTCTTAATATTGAAATCCTTCCAACTTTTTTTTACGGCAAATAAAAAATACATATTATTATGACATCATGCCTATTGAACTTCTTGGATGACTGCGATAAGGAAACAAAACACAGGCTATGTATTAAAAATATTAATTGAAATAAAATGTATAATTTACTCATCACATCAATGTTGCACATCTTACTATATAATTTTGTTGCAAAATTGCCTGTATTACAATGAGATAAGACGTCATTGTGTTTATTGGACACCAGCCACAATACTAAGTATAGTATTGTGTTTTTTTATAAAAGTATGTTTTTTAATTACAACATTTTTTACTTCAGGAAATAAGTGGCCCGGTCACTAGCGTTACCCCCGCACATAACTTAGAGCCGCCTCCAGACTCTTCATCTTCTGTATTAAAATTAGAGTGGACATGTCGGAAACTTGGACTGCCACTTCCAGTCTACAAAGTACACAACATCAGGCCGAAGCGAGGACCTGTCAGCTACGATTGTACAGTTAAAGTGAGTTCTATGATTATGAAATGATTTTATTGTCAATATTATATTGACAATAAAATCATATTATATTATATTTAATAAGTCTGGAATATTATGGTGAGCTATTCCAAATGTTCCAAGTTATAATACGTTGCTTCAATTGCACATCGAGGTTCCTTTATAGTTATAATTATTATTGTTATGTTTTCTTTATTTTTACTCGGAAGTCCCTATGGTCTTCGGTTTTAACCATAACTCACGGGCACATGCCAAGAGAGTTGAGTTTTCAGAATTGATAGCGGAGTTGGAGTCGTCCTGCATGAACTTTCTGACGATACGACAGGTGTTGAGAATCGCAGCCTTTTGCATAGTCATATAAATATTTTCTTTAATGTCTAAATTGCTTAGGGCAGTTAGCAAGTGGTTTGGGATGACACTCGTGCTGGAGAGCACCAACGGTATAATGTATTATCATTATAATTATTATTACTGACGGGATTGCTACCATGTACCTACCTTAATTTTGTGTTTCCAATATTTCTGCACTGTTGCCGAACTTTATACACTCAACATCAAATAAATCGCACCTTCCGCGACGCGAACTTTAAAGATTTTCTTCTGACACAATCATGGTGCCCCAACAATATTGGTGTTATTTGAAAGCTCAATAAATATCCTTAAAGTAAAACACATTTAATCTATACTGAATAATGCGAAAGTACCTGTCTGTCTGTCTGTCCTGCTTTCATGCCTAAACCACTGAACCGATTTTGATTAAATTTCGCATAGAGATAGTTTGAGTCCCGGGAAAGGACATAGGATAGTTTTTATCGCGGTTTTTGAAACAGGGACGCGCGCAATAAAGTTTTTCTGTGACAGACAAAATTCCACGCGGGCAAAGTCGCAGGCGGAAAGCTAGTTTCTAAAAATGTATACCATAAATGTGACTTGAAAAAAGACCTTACTTTGGGCTCACCTCTGGGATCAACTAGACCAATTTTTATGGTTATGAAACCAAATAATGATCTCACGTGTCCTCTTTAACAGATGGATAGCGATTAATCCCAACTTAACAGTTTTATAACCATAAAAGTTGGCTCAAGCGTAACTACCTATTTTTTGAAGAAGTGACTGGATTCTTCTAGAGACACATTTTTTGGGGTAAAAACCTTTCCTTTAATGAAATGAAGTTTAAAACTAGGCTTTTAAATGGTGCCAATATTGGTGGGAAGTGGGGATGCATACGTTTGAAAATGCTTATCGCGGGAGGAGCGGGTAATTTGATGTCGAGTGTAGTTAAACCTGTAAAACATGAGTTTAACCGTTACAGGTTGGGACTTCATATTCCTCTTCATCGTATCCTGACTCCTCTCCTTCCGAGGAATTAGCTAAGGAAGTGGCAGCTGTTAAGATGTTAGCGGTTATCGAAAGTTCAGAAGCTGGCGGCATGCCCACGTCATCCAGTACCGACGCTATCGCGTGCCTCACCGAGCTCGTCTCCGAACACGAAGCGGGTCTTTGGGCGAGTACTGTGCCACATTTGTACAGGTGAGAACTTTAATTATGTTACGTAAGGAATTCGAAACACAATTTAAAAATTACAATTACATTGGAATCTATTCAGATTGGGTTTTCAATTGATAAAAATATGCTTTATAATTAATTTATGCGTATGCGCGTAATATGCCATACCTATGGGCAAATCAATTTTAATTTATTTGTTTTTTGATCACGTATTATTTATACAATACCTTTAGAAAAACTTGTTTAGCTTTCAAAATTCTCGTTGATTTTTAAAGATGTCTGATAATTAAATAATATAATAAGTTCATATTGTCGGCCGTTTGGTGTAGTGGTTCAGAACGGACTACTATGCCGAGAGGTCCCGGGTTCGATTCCCGGCCGGGCAGAAATTGAAATGATGAATTTTAATTTATGTGACGGGTCTGGGTGTGACTATGTATAATATTTATGTATTAAAAAAAAAAAAAAAAAGGATATAAGTAGTATATCCGTTAAGCTAGCACCCATAACACAAGCATTAAGTTGCTTACTTTGGGGCTAGCTGGGTAGCTGGCGCTGTGTGAAATTGTCCAAAGATTTATTTATTTATTTATTTTGTATTACTTTAAGGGAAAAGTATGGCGAGAATTTACCTAGTAACTGGCAAGAATTGGTTGAAAATTGTCCCCGAATTATCAAAGACCGAGTTGTAAATGGGTTGTTAGTTCTTCTTCCTAATAATGAGGTAAGACTATTCTATTTCATTAGAAAATTCAATTATGCAACCTTACCAACAGTGTGTAGATACTAAAACAAAAAGAATCTAATTGTTTTGTTCTAAATGTCAGTGTTACGTACGCTCGTAACACCGAAAACGCTTATTGAGCGAAAATAACAGCTCATAACGCATTGTGTCACTGTAAAAGATCCAAGTTGTGGCAATGAAGACAAGCCTTGACGCGTTCTAAGCACTAACTTAGCCGTGTATTTCCAACGAACTGTATAGTTATAAAAAATCTCACTTACAGGAAGTGGTTATACCACCACAAGTAGAATCCAATATCTCCGATGATACTATCGACAGTGATCTGCCACCTTTGCAATTCCCTGAAGAGGACTTTTGGAACGTATTTGTAACTGTAGCCAACTCCACCCTTGAAATCTGGCTTAGGATTATTGGACCTCAGTATAGTGTAAGTATATATTAAACATGTGATAAACGTCTAAAAATAATATACAGGGTGTTAGGTAAATGAGCCGACACTAGCCCATGTTAACATGGGCATATAAATGGTATGGTGAAGTCAGTAAATTTATATCTTCTATCTAAATCAATATAAAGCGTGGCACCTAAACTAACGCAAATTTAAACCGTTATTTATTTTTAAGGACGCCTTCGAAACACTTCTGGCAGATATGGCAATATATTACGAGCGTTCGGGTACTCCCGTGGACAAATCTATGTTGATTAAAAATGCTTGGTAAGTTTTTTACACTATATGGATAGTACTAAATACTTTTAAGCTCGTGATTGTGAAATAACTTTTTAAATTGTTACATCAATTTACAGGTACGCGGTGAATTTAGACGATGGCGGGTGGCAGCGCGCTAAGATCATGGATATAGACGAAGACAAGGCAACTGTTTTTCTAGGGGATCATGGCGACGACGATATAGTCAATATACATAAAATAAAAATACTCGAACCGCAGTTTAGAAGATTGCCTGCCCAAGTAAGTTTTCTGTTTGGTGAAAATATCTCGCACATTTTGATTTGAGCTTCTTCAGACTCAAAAGTCTTACCTACTAGGACTTAATTTTTTACTGAACCAGTTAAAAGATCAGGCTGTATCGTGCTTCATTACCGTAAATATGTCACTGCGGTTAACGTAATCATTTGCTATTTTGCATTTGCAACCTTGAAATTATGTGAATAATGTATCACAAACTATAAGTCCTCGTTTAATGAGACGCCAGAAGGTCTGTAAAGAATAAAAGTAGCTGCAGGCGATAACGTATTCTCATATCGGGTCGTCTGTAGCGGCGCGTGTTCAACAGGCGATAACGTATTCGAATCGAGTGACATCGAGAGAGGTCGTCAGTGACAACGTGGCGTCCTGCCATTCTCTACAAGGCCAGAGCGCGCGGTTGTTCAGTGATGACGTGTCGGCAGGCGATCCTGTGCCGGCTGGAGGGCGCGGAGGAGCTGGCCGCGAGCGCGGCGGGCGCGGCGCTGGTGCAGCGGCGGCTGCCGGGCGAGGTGCTGGTGGCGGCGCCGGGCCCGCGCGCCGACCCCGCCGACCCCTCCGTGGCGCTCGTGCTCTACGACACCTCCACGCAGCGCGACCTCAACCTCAACAAGGAGATCGTGCAGGACTTCTGCATCGCCGGCGCTTTTAACCTCACTCAAGTAAGACTCCGCCCGATTTTAGCATCCGAGAAATTGTATGAGCAGCGCAGTTGTGGCGCGGACGCGTGCGACGCGTCTCGACGTGCGCGCCGGTGGCGGGTACTCGCCGCGGATGCAGACTGGCGATTGTCAGGTGACTGGAGCGGGCACCCGCGCAAGTTGCCCTTAACCCGTTTTTTTCAGCCGTTCTTCTCCGATGCCGGATTAAATGATTTGACAAAAATCCAGAAAACAGAACTTTTACTTTATCTAATTCCGTATTATTGACGTGTAACTTTGGACCTAGAAAAGGTAAGTATCTTTTGGGATTCAGCCTTTTAAAATGACTAACAAGTGCTCTTATGTATATCCGCTCGCCAACATGAAATGTCTGTATTTAATATTAAACTTAACAAAAAGTTGCTCTAAAGAGCTCAATACGTGTCTTTATCTTTTAGGCTCTACCAGCACGAGACATCAAAGACAAAACAAGTGCTGAAAAGGAGGATCCGGAACCAAATCAGGCACCAGTAGTTGTTAGTTTTTATTTATAGTATTTTTTGTAATATTTGATTTAAATAGCATGGTATTTTGCTCAATATTTATAAATTCATTCAATTAATTGTATTGTGTGAATTGGAGACTTGAACCATTTGCCAGTCAGTGAATTCTTTGCAAAAAAAGCATCAATTATGTAATTGGTTGTGTCAACTGGCCAGTTGTTGCGTAAAACAAGCTACTGGCCACCAAGTAACAGTTATTTGTAAGAAACAATGTTCATTGCTCATTCGAATGAGCACAGTATTAATTACTAATTCGAATTAGGTGGTGCTTGTCTGCCCAAAACTACAGTTTAAAAGTTGGTGGCAACTGCATGTTTGATTTTTGATTGTGGTCAAGTCTTACGACTTGTGATTTTTAGGTCATGTTTTTATGTACCTATTATTTTAATGTTATTAATAAAGTAATGGTTTGGGGCGATAGATTTATATTATTAGTAACATTAACTACAGAAATTAACTGAATTCGATTCTGTACAATTTACGAAGAACAATGAGTTTGTCGACGTTATGCTTCATTCTTATAATTTTATGCGACCAAATATAGACTCATCATTACAACAAACAAACAAATTAATAGCAAACTAAAATGTCATATTGGATTCTTTAAAATTGGGTGTGTGTGTTCATTATTGAAGTGTTTGCATGGTCTGTACTATTTAAGTATGTAAGTATATTTGTCTTTCCAGTTTTTACTTCAAATCAGTACACTGACTTATTAATTCAACAACCAACTTAAATATGCAAAAATCGGCCAATCAGAAATGATAAAGTGAGTTATAATGTCAAGTTAATTAACTTACTGATTTGTCCTAAAACTGGTGTGTAGTTTATTTTGCATTTAGCAGCAAGTTTTTAGTAAACTTTGAGAAAGAGCCTTATTTACATCATCAAATATTTTCTTCCTTCTGTCTGTTCCTCTACGTGCTCCACGACATCTGGACGCAGCGCAACATCAACCAGGAAATCATACAAGAGTTCTGCATTGCCTGCACTTTAAATGTAACTCAAGTAAGGACATAATTCTTTACACGTCTCGTCTGTATTTGTTTTTGTTAATAAGAGCTATTTTAGCTCTGAATGTTTCAGATGACAATATACCTATGCCTTTTGGAGTTCGAATGTATATTGTACAATCACGGAATTATCTAGTATGTTAAGCGTGTAAGGGAAGAATTGGTTTGTTTTACTTATAAATACTAAGTTTTTCATCGCAGTAAGCAAGTTACATAAGATTGCGGTTGCATACTGTGGTTGGGCTACCACCTTTTAGTGGTTAAAAATATATTTACTACTTAATTTATTTTTATGTAAATACACAATTTAGAAACGGCACTGTAATTATGTAAGCATGACTCAATCCACTACTCTTTGTTGTCAATGAACTTATTTTTTTCTATAATGCCCAGATATAGCTGCTGTTCCTTCCTGTGTATCTTTTGAGCCTTATGACTCGTAAAGTCATATTGTAAGAATCTTGATCGGGTCTGTAGCTTACCATGAGTTTAATCGCTTTCGAGTAAAATATCTATGACAATTTGTAGTTCTTGGCAGTTACCGCTAGGGGCGTTGTACAATTTTACGTTTACGTTTAATGTTCGTTTGTTAGTTTTAGCCAAATGACGTCCACTGCTGGACAAAGGCCTCCCAAGGATTTCCATAACGACCGGTCCTGCGCTGCCCGCATCCAGTCTCTTCCCGCGACGTTTAATTTAAACTCATGGTAATAAGCACACATAATCCCAACTAATATTATAAATGCGAAAGTAACTCTGTCTGTCTGTCTGTCTTTCCCGCTTAAACCTCGCAACCGATTTTGATGAAATTTGGCATAGAGATAGTTTGAGTCCCGGGAAAGAACATAGGATAGTTTTTATCCCGGTTTTTGAAACAGGGACGCGCGCGATAAAGTTTTTCTGTGACAGACAAAATTCCACGCGGGCGAAGCCGCGGGCGGAAAGCTAGTTATGTATATAACAAAAGAAGCGCGTTGACGGTCTGCTTTTGTTTTGTGATCGTAGAAGCCATGCGAAGTGGAGGTGGGGTGCGTGAGCGAGGAGGGCCGCGTGTGGGTGTCGCGCGCGGGCGGCGCCGTGCTGGTGCGCGACGCGCTGGCGCTGCTGACGGCCGGGCCCTACCGCCGGCCGCTGCCCGCCGCGCCGCACGCGCCCTCGCCCAACGCGCAGACGCTCTACATCGTGCGCACGCTCGCCGGCGACTGGTGAGAGATTTGCGATTCTTAGAAGTACTTATCACAAACAAAGTGTGATTATTTACTATGGTGTTTATTTTAAAATAGCGTATTGTGTAAGTAAATCCATATCTATACTAAAGCCCGGTCTGTGAGCACGTAGAATTTTGTCCAATGATCCTTATCGCTCGCGCGTAATTATATTGCTGTCGCGACTGTGCGACGGGCACCCGCAGTGAGTATGCGAGCGCGACAGCAACATAATTACGCGCGAGCGATAAGGATGGGTAGCTTGGGGTCATTGGACAAAATTCTACGTGCTCACAGACCAGACTATAACATGATAAAGCTGAAGAGTTTGTTTGTTTGCAAAATTAAAATGTTGCAAAAACGCCAAACATTATTCAAACTATGTTCACGCGTACGAATCGCGTTCACAGCTAGTTACTAATACATATGTGGCGGCTATCCGCCACATTCCTAACTTGGACCACCGCCTTAGATATTGATTAGACGTGAGGGTAAAGTGGAAAATAATCCAATTTTCATTACGATCCTCATCAACTATTATAAAAAATACCTTTATATGGTATGGTATTCACCCCATTGTATTCTGTATGACGGTCCATAAAGATCTATTTAGCTTTAAGCGTTATCTACCTTATGTTACATTATGGTGATGCAAATAAATAACTATCTNTGTATGTTCACGCGTACGAATCGCGTTCACAGCTAGTTACTAATACATATGTGGCGGCTATCCGCCACATTCCTAACTTGGACCACCGCCTTAGAGGCTTAGATAATAATGATTAGACGTGAGGGTAAAGTGGAAAATAATCCAATTTTCATTATAATCCCCATCAACTATTATAAAACATACCTTTACATGGGTATTCAACCCATTGTATTCTGTATGACGGTCCACAATAATCTATTTAGCTTTAAGCCTTATTGTTCCATTATGGTGATGCAAATAAATAACTATCTATCTATCGACTTTATTTGTGACTTCAACAATAATAATTAATTGCCTTTTTACTCCTCATCTATATTCTTATTTCTTTGCTTGCCAGGGTACGATGTACGATCATCAGCGGCCTCGACGGTGAAGGCACTGTAAGAACTCAGCTGGTGGACAGTGGACTGATTTTGCGAGCACCGTTGTCGTCCCTGGTGCCACTACAAACATTCTCTCCGGCCCTCAACGCCTTTCCGTGGCAGGTAAGTTCCTGAATTTAGGTGCTTTTTAGAAGTAAACAAATGTGACCTTGTCGCAATATTTTTTCCCCTTATAGCCATTCTTAACAAAGTCTACTGTAAACTGTAAATCCTTGCACCAAAATTAATCTCAAAGGCTCTAGGTTGATTTTGTTTGCAAAAAGATCTGAAACGAATAATTTTAATGTATAAACTTGAAAGAGTTGAGGTGACTTGTGTGTCAGGTTACAAAACCAATGTAAAGAGTGAAAATTAAACCTTAGCCAAAACAATTTTTTGTACTACTAAAATTCTTACAAGTTACTTGTGAGATTAGCACTTTGTATCAGTCGCATCGCGTAGCGTGTTGTCGACTAGCGCTAACCGCAGTGCGTGCGCAGGCGATGCAGGTGCGGCTGGGGGCGGCGGAGCGCGCGGTGGGCGGCATGGTGGGGCGGCTGCGCGAGCTGCTGCTGGGCGCGCGCGTGCTGTGCCGCGCGCTGCCGGCGCCCGCGCCCGCGCCCGCGCCCTCGCCGCCGCACGTCGAGCTGTTCGTGCGCACCGGCCCGCAGAACATCCTGGCCTCCGTCAACAACGCCATCCTCATGGAGTTCGAGTATCTCCAGCTGTGAGTCGCCTGAATTATTACGCGTTGTGAAAGCTTGACTTACTCGACTTATGGTCCTATGTCCCCTAGATGGGGCAGAGGGCGTCCACAACGGTCCTCCATCTCGTTCGGTCATCATCATTGTGAAAGCTTGCCTTGGAAATATCATCTTAGTGCTTGTTCACGTTGACTCGCGGGCGCGGTGGCGGGCGCGGTCACGAAATATCAAACATATGTGCGCGCGATTCATTCGCGACGTCAGGTAAGTTCAACCAGTTTGAACTTGTCGCAAGAAACGATAGTATGTCACACTCGCGCGAACGCCTGGTGGTTAATGTGAACACGAGCTCGCAACGTTTCCCGCGCCCGCGCGTACCTACGTGAACAAGCACTTAGGCTTCTTATACACGAGCGGCTCAACCCGACGGCAGTGGCAACGGCAGCTGTCGCCAACTTTTGGCGGCTGTAGCTTGTCGCATCCTGTACAAAGAGACAGCTACAATTGCAGCTAACGCCACCTGTCGCCTGCAGCTAACGTCGATGAGTCGACAGCTGCCGCCAAAGGGTGGCTGCCGTTGCCACTGTCGTCGGCTATGAGCCGCTCGTGTTTAAGAACACTTACGATTTTACACCCCTGATATGTAGATAAAAGTGTGGTATGAAACCATAAAGTTAATAGACCTAGCGGAATAGAGTAATAAAGGACTATGCGAGCGAGATGTTGGTTAAAAAGAGATGCGTGATGCGCCATGACAGAACCAGAACCGAACCGTTTTTTTTTTTCAACTATTTGACAGTTCGTTAAAACTTATAGGCACGCTGAAAATTACAAATTTTACGTGAATGAAATTGTGGATGTTTATGAGAAATAGTGCTTCAGAAACTTGGTGGCTGGTTCAGTGATTGATTGTAAAAAACAGTGAAATAATCCTGACAACTGACACACAAATGACATCAGTGACTTCTGTTAGGATCTGACTAGACTTAAGATATATAAATTAAAGGCGGACTGTATTTCATAGGTATAATGATTATAAAATATATCGCTAGTTCGCGCCTACGTGGGAGGGCCGCGTCTGACACCGGTGACGGTCGAGAGGCTGAGTGGAGCGCGGAGCCGATGATGGCCGATCGATGTCGATGAAGTCCGAGGACCCGAGAAGCGCCAACACATCCTTAAATCGGTTTCGTTTCACAGCTCGTGGTTGTTGCTCTATTCCGAACGAATATTAACTTTATGTATGAAACATTGATTATATTCTTTCACAATGATCTGGTGTAAATTTGCTCTGTATTCAAGCATGCACAGTGGTTCCGCTGTAGGACATTCGCTATGATTGATTCCTTGAGGGATAATAACACACACATTTTAAATTGCACCCACAGTAAATAAACATTTGGTATTGATTTTTGCTACAGAAGATAACATGTTTTACGCGCTCAATCATTACCGTAATTAATGCAGTGTTTTTATTACATCGCTGTTTTCAAATAGCTTGTGACAGTTGTTTTGAAATGGGAGTTTTAAGTAAAAGGTAAGTATTTGGTTAAATTTATTATTTTGCATTTATTAATTTTTTATTTTGTAAATGTTATGCTTTTTCGACTAAGGGTGTAATAACAGATATATCATTGCCGCCAAAAAACAATAATTAATATATTCGCCAAAAAGGCACCATCAAATTAGAGGCGTGATGACTCGTTGCAGTGGCGCAACTGTGGCGCGCGTGCACCACTTCCGTGACTAACGCAAACTCTAGTGGCGCTGCAACTACGCTAAGCGCAAAAATGCCGCGCCACTAATTTGAAGGCTTCCTAATGCTCCATAATTCATCTCTCTTTTTGGGTACTTATTTGTGATTTTTTTTATTGTTAAATAAAACAAGCATCGCCATAAATTGAACAGGCATAACCAACACGTTCTTTTTTGTTTACAGCTTTTTTTAAAATTCAGATGGTTTGATGAAAGTAAATGTATGTATGTATCAATGTGGTAGATAGAAACGTTTAACTTATAAAAAAATAATATGTAAATAGATTTCTTGTAATATAATTAATATTTTAAGATAGAGAAAGAAATTATAACTTAAAATAGTTAACAATCAACAATCTGCCTCAATAAAACAATCGTTAAGTATTTTGGTCTACATTTAAAGTTGAAAAATAATTTCGGTCTGTTGATAATATCGATAAAAAAAATCAATATTTTTATTTACTCCAGTTTTTTATTTGTTTCAGGTAATTGCCCCTAGGAAAAGCTTTAATCGGCAATTTCTATTAATATAATATAAAAACAGGTGTAGTCTCTATAATGGACTTTAAACACTACAAGTGGCTTAGAATGGTAGAACCACGTATAGCAAAATTTGTATACGGTATAATTAAATTCAAAATGGTAATAAATATTTTCAAAAGTCCTTCCTAACGAATTTGAAAAATTTTGTGTAATCTGAGTCCTAGTGCTTTAAAACTTGCTCAATGTTTGGTTAGTATTTCATGGTTGGTTTTAGCTGATAACTATAGAATTCTTTCATCAACAACCACCAATTCTACATTTTATCTATTTTTATCATTTTATTTTATTGTTACTACTTATTTCAAAGTATTTACTTATAAAGATGAACGGATTTTGATAAAATTCAGGTTTCTGTACCTCATCGGTTGTCCGTTGGTTATTGATAATGTCCAACAAAAATATGTTGTCATCTTAATATTCAAAGCAAACTGTATCTTTTATCAATGTTTACCTTTTACAGGCTTTGTAGGCTATTCTAATAGAAATGAAGGGCTATAAAAGACTTAGTTGGTATTTAGCTTAGAATATCTTACTTATCATTCCAATTGTGAGTACATTATACTCATGTGTCTTGCCCTCATTAGCCTATCTAGGGTTCTTTTTCACCCTGATATGCCATGTCACGTGCGATGTGTACCGATAGCTAGTTTTTATTTAAAAAATTGTCTAACAATATAATAGACACCATGACAAATTATATTCTTATACAACGTGTTAATGTAAAAGCGCAAAACCTTTCCAGAAATGTGTAAAAAAGAGATAACAAGTGCGCGAGGCGAAAACAAAAAGAGTGAATATCTTCGTAAATAATCCGCGAAAATTAATTTTAATAATTTACATAATTATTTTATAATATAAATAAGTTAGGGTGTCTGAGGTTTTGCGCTTTTTCATTAACACATGGTATACGATGAACTGGATCAGTTCATTAATTGCGAGACTTCCACGTAATATTCATAAATATAATAAAATTATTATTATAGATGATAGTTTACATTACTTATAATAAATTTTATTATAAGTAATTGCAGTCGCATTATAGAATAAAATACCAAAACAAAAAAAAATAAAAAAAATAAAGCCTGACAAAACAGGAGCGCTAAAAAAAAAGTTTTTAATTTGTATAGTTATAGACTATATACTTTGTGTAGTTATAGACTATTAATTTATTGTTATTTATTTTACTCGAAATTATAATGAAATATAAGATTGAATTATATTCCTTATGTTTTTCATTTTTATTTCATCTAAGCTTGTGTTTTTCGTAATAAATTGTTTATATCCTGCATACATGTTTCATTTGCCACAGTGTAGTAATTCTTAACTTAATATTACCCTTTCAACAATTTTCCTATGCTCATTACGTTGATAAGTGCGTTTATCGTTTCGTGTATCGATGCTGAACTTTTCACTAGAACACTGTGTGGTGGTGGTGGTGGTGGTAACTTAACCCACAACTACAACTAACAAGGTCATAGAATAGAGTTGTTAAGTTGAAGAACTGGTAGTAAGATTAGTAGTAACAAGGGCAACATAGAAAAGAGAAAATTCCTTG
Source organism: Ostrinia furnacalis (assembly GCF_004193835.3). Taxonomy (NCBI): domain Eukaryota; kingdom Metazoa; phylum Arthropoda; class Insecta; order Lepidoptera; family Crambidae; genus Ostrinia; species Ostrinia furnacalis. Next base: position 1,472,483 of record NW_021130949.1, read on the forward strand.
ATATTACCCCCTTACTAATAAAAAATTACACGTATATTGAACACTTATTTAAATTTCATTTCCATATTAAACGTCACTTTAACCTTACTATACCTACTCGACGCAGAATCGTGGCAGGCGGGGCCATAAGTAATTTTTGAAACAGAGATGCACACTCGCCATTATTTTATTAATTATTGCGTAATATGAACAACTCTGTGTGACGACGTCACCCATAACCAGTGTGAGTGCGAGAAAAAACGTGATATGCACTGTCTTAATATACACCGGCTGCCACGAGACTTTGCGCCGAGTATAAGTATGGACGCAGACACTGTTACCAGAGAATTCGTGTAACACACGTAGATATAGCAATATTTCAACCGTCTCATTTCCAATTCGGACGCAGCGGCAAATCGCAAGACGAGGAGAAGGACGCGACGAACCACGTGGAGGCGCTGCACAAGAAGAAAGAGCGCATCTTCCGCAGCCTGTCGGCCGCCGGCGCGCTGGACGCGCCCGCCAGCGCGCTGCCGCCGCCCGCGCTGCCCGCGCCCGGCAAGTGCTTCGACGTCTACATCGCCATGGCCGCCAACCCGTGGAACTTTGTGGTGAGTCCTGCAGCTGCAGCTGTTAGAAGAAGGAGCTATCTTCCGCAGCCTGTCGGCCATTAACCAATCATTCTAAGACACACTTTATTGTAGCACTGAAAACAAAGTTCAATTTTCTGTTTTAAGTAAATTGAATTCCTTAATTAGTGACGTCATCATAGGCTCCCTTTGCCACGAGAGAGAGAGAGTTGCGTTTTGACAACTCCTTTTGAGTATAAAATATGTCAATTAAGAGAAAAGAGCAAGACTCTTTATCTGATTGCGACTACGGCTACAGCAACACAGCTACAACGTTAAGGTGTAAATACATGATGCACTTACTTTTTAACATATTTTTAATTTACATGTCTCTTTATGTGGATTCTTTGAGTTCATTAGTATCCTTTAGGTCACAACGTATTCATACCATCTTGTTTGTCATTTTCTTTGCGACGAAGGGAAGTTTATCCCTGAATTTATTCCCTTTTATTGGTTTACTGTCGTTTAAGCTGCAGATACTAGCTACACACAGTGAAAATAACGAAAACTTAATTTAACTGTGTGTGTCTCCACTTATCTAAACATTAGGTTAAAAGCATCTATTAGTGGGTGAGTAAATTATATTTTTCTGGAAGATATAATATTATTTCCCCGATTTGGTGACAGAGCAAGGCATATTTGAGACGTGTATAAGTAGTCGAAAAAATTACATAAATACTTTTTCCAGCGATAAGCCTGCTTTAATTGTGTTGTTCCAATAACTTGTTTTTTTTCTATTACCTTGTTATTAAGACAATAACTAGAACTCGGAAGACGTTATGACTATGATATCATTTTGTCCTTACAGGTGCAGCCAAACAGTACTAGACACACTCTACAAACTATGATGTCATCCTTGCAAGCAGAATGTCCCAAGTTGTCGGAAGCAGATTCTCCCACTAACCCAGTTAGTGGAGAGTTATATACTGTTTATTATGACAAGGACGCTTCTTGGTATAGGTATGTGTCAAGATTTCTGCCTATTAAACCTACACACATAATGCTTCTATTTAAAAAAACCTGGTTTAATTTTTGAATTTATGTTCTTGACAGAGTCACTATTGCGGGGGCAGTTTCTACAGAAATGGTGTCTGTGTATTTCTGTGACTACGGAGACTTGGCACTCTTCCCCACCAAGTCGCTGCGCCCGGTTCCATCGGCAGCTCCCCTGGCGCGCTCGTTGCCGCCTCAAGCAATCAAAGCGCGTCTTTACGGTAATCCTCATAAATTACTGCCTGTTTATATTATACTATTATTAGAAATCTCTTTTTACTCACAGGAAAAAAAAGAAGCACAAAAGATCCCATATGGGTCGCTCGCTGACATCGCTGAGCACTATGCTTAGGCTCTACATGAGGTACTCAGAAAGGTTTTTTTTGTTACAGATGTGTGGCCACTTCATCAAGACTGGACTGTAGAAGATTGTATCCGATTTCAAGAACTGTGTGTAGAACAGCAATTCGTAGGTATTTGCAAAGAGGTTGGCAAAGATCCTTTGAATCCCAATGAGCCATTATTGACTTTAGATCTTATCGATACATCGACAGACGAAGACATATATCTCAATAAGCAATTGGTTGCTGAATGTAGAGCTCGTCTAGCATCATCTTCTACTTCTTCTTAGTATTTTAATAATTATTGTGTATAGTGTAGTGTATCCTGCTTTTTTATTGTTATCGCACTGTTTTTTATGAGATATGATTTAGTATTTTCTGGCAAAAGTAAAGCCACACTTTATAGTTTTGTATTAGTGGCATACAAAATTTAGCATGCTGTGAATTAATTTATGTCGACTTAAGTTGTGATACGTTTAGAAATATTGCCAGAAAAAACTAATGATTATATAAAATTTGTTATCTGTTATGTTTCATTATTATATAAAACAAAAGACTATTTGAGTTTCGTGACAAGGGATTCAATTTTATTAATAGTAAAACCTGCACTGAAATAGATATGTTTAGGGCTTCCTAAATAATGTCTATTCAAATATGAAATTCTGTCAACGTTATTTTACATTTACTCAAAGTTTGTAGTTCCCTTTGATGCGCGACTAATTATGACGTCTATGTATGAACCATTTCAACATTGATACGCATGACTTAAATTCGTTACGACATTCCGTTTATTAAATTCATCTGCTTGATAATTTAATAATTATATCTGAAACCTGCGGTCGGATTATTATAGTATAAGCACTATGATAATGAAGGTAGCACAAGACATTACATAAAAATCTAGATAGTTTCGAAAAATATTAATTGAAATGACGCTTGTGATTGTTGTACGAATTTCTATATTTAATAGTTTTCGTGTCGGCTTTAAAAACATCGCGCACAGATTAGTATCATTAAAGTGCTGACTAGTAACTATTATAACGTTTTTGTTTAAGAATTCTCACTCAAAATCTATGAAATATCTGTATTTGCACTCACCAGTTGGCGCCACTGGCTAGTAGGGCCTGTGGCGCACAGCTAAGCGGTATCTCTCAATCTACAGCAATGGATCACTGGTCTGTTTTCATTTAATATAAGTATCATTTTATTTGCAAGGTTATTTATAGGTTGCAGTGCTTTTAATCACATTATACAGGAACGAAATTCAGTTATAGGTTTCTTCAGGTATATTTCAACTTTATGTTATTAATAACAGAATAATGTTATTAATTATGTAGTTTAGTTCTGTGATTAATGACATAGGGACATAGTTATATAAGCAAAATAATATTTTGCAGATTATGCATAATGGTTGTATCAGATTTTAATTATCACGGTACGACAGTTATTTACTCCAGTTACTTATAATTCCCAGGTAATAAATATATTGCAAAATATATTCTTGACTGTGCATATATCTACATACATGATTGGCTTCTAGGTGTCGTTTTATAATTATTAATTGTCATACTCGTACATAGCACATGCAAACAAAATAAAAAAACATACATTTAATATTTTTGTTTTATTTATACTTGCTGTAGGTACCCCCGCGACTTCTCACGCGTGAAGTTTGAATAAAATTTCAAGTTTTTCTTTACTGCTCCGTGTCGCTATTGGCTGAAGGGTGAAGGCACGTGAAGGTGAAGTTATACAGGGTGGAAACGATAAGTGATCTCACTCAATTATTTCTAATCTACATAAAATATCGAAAAACTGGTTACTGATCCTGAAAGTGCTTTACGAGCTCTTTCAAACGGCATAAATAATAATTTACAGAATAAACTAGATCTATCCGAAAATTCAATGTTTACAGCTTGCAGCAATGAAGCACTTTCATGATCCGTAACTAGTATTTTTATTTATCTGGTATAGTTTAGAAATAATCGAGTGAGATCACTTATCGTTTCCACCCTGTATAGCCTACAGCCGTCCACGATAAATGGGCTATCCATCCAACACATTTTTTTTTCATTTCGGACCATAGTTCCTGAGATTAGCGCGTTCAAGCAAACTAAACTTTTCAGCTTTATAATATTACTAGCTTTCCGCCCGCGTGAAAAAAGGGTTGCTTTTAGGGTTTTCCCGGAAATTGAAGACTAAACTAAAATAAGCCAAGTGCGTGTCGTGCTTGGACGAATATTTATTCGTCCAAGGCGTCGTGGCACGCGCAGTTTGGGGTTCCGTAGTTGTCCGTCGTTAACACAATATATTTCAAAAGCAAGCAAGCAATAACTTCATCTAAAGTCACTATTAGAATTTTCTTCTTAGGAATTTTCACTAGTTAAGAAATTGTATAATACATGAGCTAAATGACTATTACACTTAAACTAACTGATGTATCTTAACCGCTATAGTTTTCCTTGAAAGTTCATGAAAAGTAGTATCATCACGAAGTTTTCCAGATTTTTAAAGCCAACAGTTTAGCTTTTAGAGGGGGGGGAGAGGAAAAAAATTTTTAGCAATACGGCAGTCCAGTGTAGTAAATATTTTTGTCTCTTACTTATTAACAATCCAATATGCCAATTTTTAATAACAAACTAATTTTGGTGAAAAAGTGCCTAATTAATAGCTAAATAAGTAATAAAATAAAATGCTATATTTATATAAATATTTATTTCTTAAGTAATGGAGATATTTCACTTTCGCAGTTCTTCTGTAGATATTCCATATTTCTTTTTGAGTGCATCAATTTCTTCTTGTTTCTTTTCAACATCCATACCTTTAAATGCTTTGTTAGATCTGTAATACAGAACAACTAAATATCTGTTACAAACGTTAAATCCAGATAAATGATCACAGGCATTTTTGGCATCAAATATGTCCTCATATACAATAAATGCTGTTCCTCGCGTTTCTGGTGTATTACCCCTGTAACAAAATTAATAAACTTTATGAAAAGTGACAAAGTACTTTTGCAAAGTATAAAAATGAAGTTTTTGATATGGTTTTATTTTGTTCATTTTCTAAGATATTTTAGCTTGTTTAACAAAACTTACACGCGTATTTGGCGAATGGCTCCATATTTTCCAAATATGTCATACATTTCCTCGGCTGATATTTTATATGGCAAGTTTCTCACATATAAAATTCTATTTACTTCGGGTGGAAGACGCACCTAAAAACATACAAGTTGATATGAATTGGATGATTTGCTAACAAAATTATTAATTACATGCCATTTTCAATAAGAAAAGGTAATTACTTACCTAATTTATTACTAAAAATTTAGGTTAAAATTAGGTTATTGCACAAAGAGTAAAACACTGAGAATGGTGGTACTGCAGTATAAAACATTTTGCAAATACATGCTATACATAATGTAATAACGTAGCTTTCATATTATCAAAATAGGAACATTTAAACTTACATTTGCTCGCCTTTGAAGTGCTAAAGCCATAGTTTTCAATTGCAATCTAATACAATTAGTGTACCTAAATATTGAGAATGAATGACCAAATTAATATTCAAAATCGAGATAAGATCAGCAACTAGTAATCAAACAATTGTAATTATTTATGTAAAGAGTCGAAATTATTTGTATCAAACTCAAACAATGAAAAATCATAGCATTTTTCGATCAAACTCAAACTGACGCACAGACACAGACTGACATTAATGACACTTGTGTCTTGACAGTTTGTTTTTTTCTTTGATTCTCGTGAAGTGGTTTTAGCATTTAGCCAAAAGACAAATTAAAAAAATGTGATGTTTTACGGCTCTGGGTACAAGCCCTTTTATGCCAATCTTTGAAGTCCGTTTAATGTTTGTTAATGGTGAAAGCACAGATAGTGGGTGAAAGGATTTTTCTTATCGGTCCACTGTAGTACCTGAGATTAGCGCGTTCTAGCAAACAAACTTTCCAGCTTTAATAATTTACATTAGTTGTGCATGTACAATTGTATTTTATTAGTACCTAACATTTTATTTACGATGCATCTAAGCCTACGCTTGAGAGAATCTAGAAACCTCTGTGTAGCTGAGCAGCGACGACCTAGTGTATTACATAGGTATTAAATAAGTATTTAGTTTAAGTTAATGTTTCTCAACTCTCTTCCCCCTTGGACGTACACGTATTAAGCAGGTAACTTTTTAACTTAATTTTAAGCGATCAAATTGCATGTAAACAGAACTTGCTATTTAAAATTTAGTTGACAATTAAATTTTAACATGCAACTTGCTACTAAATTCTTTGCTTAGGTACAATTTTTACTTACCTAGTAACCCACATATAACTACTTAATACGTGTAAATCAGCCTTTGAAGATTACTTATTGTGTAACTTTCTTCGTAAACGAAGAAAGGAACAAAAAATCATAAGACTGAAGAAATTAAAGAAAAAGCTTAGTTAAATTATATAAAACATTTATTAAATAAGTAGGTACATTGATATTATTTATAACATTACTAACGATGAATATCTATTGATGCACGACGAGCACGTGTCCTATGTAGAAATATTATACTTATTGAGAGTAATAAAAGCAATACGGCCGACACCCCGCACATTGCGAATACGCCACCACGAAGTCTGTTTTCTCCTGTGTGTAAAAATTAAAAATTAACAACAAGCAAGTCGTAACGTAAGTTGTAATATTATGACGTAATACTACTAGGGTCCAGTCAATGTAGTCATAACTTTACCATTTTGAGGCGAGTGGCTGAAACTAACGCCGAAAGTTGTGTAGGTAGGTATTGCTTTCACAATAATAGTTTAAAAATTCAGGGTCCTGAATCACCACGTAATATTTAAAAAAATAAGGAATAAGTACTTTTTCCTTAACATTTGTATATCCGTTACAAATAGGAGAAAACGTTGCTAAGACGTAAGAAAAATAGTTTGAAAGTAGGCCTAATTTTTTCCTACCTTGTTGTGAAGCTACTTGTTCAGTATGCACTGGAGATGACGAAATGCTATATAATTGTGGAAGATATTGAAGCCAGAAAGCTGCATCTCGGTTAACATTTTGCACGTTTTGTGAAGTGATATCGTCGTGTATTCCATGTACGTAACCGTCCCCAACTTTGTACCGTTGCCAAACTGTTTCCACTGCTGGAATGCTGATTAAGGAAAAAAACACATTTATAACTAAAACTATCGTAGCCGTCGTGATTTCGATGAATTTAATACTAAGTTCAAATGATAAAAAAATATGTTTACCTATACCTAGTACCTACTTTATACTTACCCAAATTTTATGAAATTTACAATGTACTGTCGGAACTTTACAGATATCCGCTTTTGTTCCTGTGTTGCTGGTCGACGAGCAATTTGTAACATAAATGCATCTCCCAGTAATGCGATTAGATCTGTTCCATGTACCGCTCCTAAAATATTATGAGGAGTTTAATACTAGATGCTTTGCTTGCAACTTATTAAATGTGGAAATAGTTTTGCAACTTATTTGTTTTCGGCATTGTTGTGTTACTTAATTACCTGTATAGTTAAGCTGATGTCCATGGAGATCAGTAACGCTCGGTTGCAAGTAGCGGTAGACGTAAAGCCGACTTATGCGTCGAGCTAATCTAGCTGCCAATAATGCGTTACCAACGCTCCACCTTGCCGACGACTCCATTCGAGCCAGCCCCTCTACAGCATCAAGTGACTTGTTACCATAATCTTTATTCGATTTTACTCGCCAATATTCCCAATGAATTGCCTGTGATAACTGTAATAAATATGATGTAGGTATCGATGATCGATAAGGTTGACGGAAATAATTCTACATAGCATTAATTAAACTCTTGTTTTGTATTCTGCGGCACGGCACGTTTAGTCTTAACTAAATACTTACTCACCAATGGCGCAGAATCTGTTCGGTAAATTAAAAACATCTTCAATAGTTCGGGTATTCTTTCTATGTTTGCGTATTCATTTATTTGCGATGGACTCCGTTTCAACAACTCAAGGTAGTGATCATCTGTATGAAATATTATAATGGTTTATGGGTGCGATAGGCTTTATACTGGGTGGAAACGATAAGTGATCTCACTCGATTATTTCTAAACTATACAAGATATCGAAAAACTGGAAGTGAAAGTGCTTCACGAGCTCTTTCAAATGGTATCAGTAATAGGTTGCAGAATTAACTGGATCTATCCGAAAATTCAATGTTTTCAGACTCCATACTAAATATATGCCAGCCACACAAATAATAAACACTTAAATTGAACTTCAAATTGCATTCTCATTTAAAAATTATTCATGGAAAACATTGGTTTTAGGCTTTACTTGCTATAATATTATCAAGACATGAGTGCCATGACTGTGATAGTACTAAATGTATGGAAGCTGGAAACATTGAATTTTCTAGTTTATTTTGTAACCTATTATTGGTATCGTTGGATAGAACTTGTGATGCAATTTCAGGATCAGTAACTAGTTTTTGGAGTTTTTAATATTATGTGGTTAAATAAATGTATGGAAGCCGGAAACATTGAATTTTCGGGTAGATTTAGTTTATTTGGTAACCTATTATTGGTACCGTTGCACAGAGCTCGTAGAGCACTTTCAGGATCAGTAACCAGTTTTTGGATATCTTGAATAGTTTAGAAATAATCGAGTGAGATCACTTATCGTTTCCACCCTGTATAAAATAGTAAACCAACTTAATGCTTTACCTCTGTGGTTTATATCTTCCAAATCGGTGGCGCCCAACAGTAGATCAATTGGCATAATAGGTTGCTTCGTAGCTGAGAGTGCCATTGCCAATGAAACCGGCAGATACTGTTCAGAGATCGGTAGGAAATTGTCGGGTACGGGTTGCAATGTTTCATTCCAATTAAAGCGCTGTGTAAACAATCGGTAATCAGCTAAATCAAATTAATCCAGATCGTAAGTAAACTTTTGTATGTGTGTGTCTACTCGTGTAATAAAATTAGTTGATTTTTTTAAATAAAATATACTTACCGAATACAAAGACATAATATCAAACAAAGGCTTGTCACGCATGCAGTGTAATATTTCCTGATCATATTCACTCATGCATCCAGTTGATTGAGCAATTTTGCGAGACACTTGCTCCATTTCAGTAGCGTTAACTGCTCTACCTTCATCTACCGCTTTCCAAATATATCGTGGTGCCATAAGTATTGCTCTTTGAAATAGACCTATAAATAAAAAACGAAGTAATTTTAGCGGTTAACTTGATCACATAAAACTAATTAACTATATATTTTGTTTAAATGACTAAAATACCAACCGACGGACCGCGGTGAAACCATGTGATTTAGGATACTATCAGCACCAGCTGAATGTCCAATCAGCGTAGTAGCAGATGGATCGCCTCCAAAGGCGGATATGTTGTCTCTTACCCACAACAGTGCCAGATACTGATCAAGCAGCGCAAGATTACCACGAGCCGACAAAGACCGCAGCGTGAAAAATGCCAAAACTCCTAGGCGGTATGCTACGGTGACCACAACTAGGCCTTCAGCCGCTAACTCCTCGCAGGGTAACGTCACTCCTCCACGGTCCCAGGTTTCGCTGTAAAATATCACCACAACCGGCATTGATTTACCGTCTGCCCGCTAGCTGGAACATATTTTAGTGGGTTACAATTTGAAATTAATTTAGATAAACTTAATATGTATTACTTAAATTTAAATAAAATCGAACCCGAGATGTCCATATGTTTAAAAACAGGCAGTCTTCATTGTAATTTTCGCCCGTATTCTCATCAATGACTTGCGGACAACGAGGCCTCATACGATGAGCTAAAAATGTCTTTCTCCAGCCAGCGTGTCTCTCTGGTGCCTATAAAACCAAATATACAATCAAATAAATATTGAAAAAGAAAAACATACATGTTACATGTATACCTCATTTATGTTTAATAATGATGTCAGGCAACTATAATATAATATTATTGTCGAGTCTCCAAAATAATTCTTTCAGTCGCGTGGTGTCACGTGTAAACACACGGGTAATAGATGTTTACAGTCGATATCAAAAATGTGGATAGGAAGGGTGGATGGTTACGGACGATGGCACATGAAACCTAGCAATATCCTATGTAATGGCTACATACATAATATTAATATTATTATGGGTGTATACTTACCGCAAACCTGTATCTTCCAATGGGTGGATTTGCATATGGGATTCCATAAAATATTTCTATAGGCGTTAGTGAGTTTTCTGTGTAAACTTTTGTCTGAAAACCATGAGAAAATATAAATACATATTTTACTTACATTACCTTCGTCTTTCGGTAAATGTTTATTTTCGTTTGGTGCATGAACATCCACAATTTTATTAAGGATAAATTATTTATTTCCAAACTTTTTTTTGTAATAGGTGTCTATGTTGTATTGTACCTGTTTCACAATGATATTAATGATTATGATAACACTCCACTCTGTCAAAACGAGGTAATCATCAGACATTAATATTACCGAAAAGCGTGTCGAGATACGATTTATTTATAGATGATCAAAGGACACTAAAGAAAAATTTTACTGGACTCCAAGGACACTAAATTGTCGCTGGAAGTCCCCTTTGATCACCTGATCAAAGCCAGGTGATCAAAGTGGAATAGACCTAACACCCAGACGCGAATTTAAAAGTTTGTTCTGCACAAAAATCGAACTGGGTTAAGAAAGAACCACAGTATGTTAATTCAACGATAACATGTAATAAACATAATTTATGCACTACTAGCTTTCCGCCCGCGGCTTCGCCCGCGTGGAATTTTGTCTGTCACAGAAAAACTTAATCGCGCGCGTCCCTGTTTCAAAAACCGGGATAAAAACTATCCTATGTTCTTTCCCGGGACTCAAACTATCTCTATGCCAAATTTCATCAAAATCGGTTGCGAGGTTTAAGCGGGAAAGCGTAACAGACAGACAGACAGACAGACAGACAGAGTTACTTTCGCATTTATAATATTAGTTGGGATGGAGAGTTAACAATGTCTTCTGACCCCGTTAACTTATTCGCCGATACGATACGAAAAAGAGGAGAGGAAGGAAAGAGGAGAGAAAAATCCAAAACCATCAACTGAAAGACCATTAAAGGATTATAAAAGAAAAAGTAGGTTAAAAAATCACTTACACCGGCTATCCGTCCTTGTGGTATGTTAACGACAGGATCTTGTGCTAACACGCAGGAAACGGCAACAACACACCAAATAATATATTTAGGTATACACCTCACGGTTTCCGAACAGAGCACACAAAGGTTACATAATAACATTTTAGGCAAATATATTTAAAAATATCTGAATACCGGACTCGTTCGCTAGGGCCAGCTTGTGACAATACTGTGGTGTGTACTGTGCACGGATGGTCATCATATTCGACACAATACAAATTAGATTGTACAATGATTACGCTTTAACCATGACGAGAGGACCGTAACGAGTGGAGGAGACCATTGTTCTAAATCCACCAACGATGGTTTTTGTGACAATTTCGAAACAATAATATGGGCATGCATGTGAAATGTTGTTTGTATCAATGGTTACGATCATTTAGAAACTAATAGCTAAAGTACCTTTTTTTTCACGGAGAAAAATGGGTTGAATCGCAATACCTGAGGAGACAGGGTAGGTTATGTGGGGCTCACCAAGCAGAAGGCTGAAGCATACCCATTAATAGACCCCGGTGAGAGAAACTGTGGGATTCCGGAATCCGGACCAGCCTTCACTACCACATCCTCCCCTCCCGGAGATTGCGCAGCTGGGAGCACACAGCCGTTTCCTGTGGTGAATACCTATACCTATGTGGTATGTTTTCTTCGTACATTTTAGAGAAAGTCTGTTAAATTTATTCATTAAAATTTATTAAAATCACTTTATAAATTTGACAATCTTCACCACACTTCACAATACGATACATTATTATGTAGGTAGTCAAACTTTCACACTGCTATATGCTATGTCCAACTTTTTCAATAGCATTTTGTAGTAGTAGTGAACTGGTTGGTTGTTTGCAAAACCAATTGTAGCCAACATTAACCCGTAGCCCAATAGTATGGAAAAAAGTTTGTGCCTAGATAGCCATTGTCGAAGACCTCCAACTGAAAAAGAAGTCTTTTTTTTATATCAGAAACACATTTTGTTCTTTAGGAAAGAATAGATCCTTATAGATCCTCATAGAATCTAAACGCAATAAATGCCGTAAACGATTTTGTTATTGGTAAAAATTTGAAGGTAATAGATATTTTAAAACTATGTTCTAATTTTTTTCTATTTAATTTAAAGCAAGCAAGAAAGTTTTCGAGATAGCTAGAGAGCCGCAGCAGGGTATGAGATTGGTAAATCGTACCAATATTTAATGTAAATTTAAAATTAAGACATAATTATCAGCTGCACGCCATAAAACCATTTCAAGAGTTAACGTTCTCCCGAAAATTCGAATTGAATTAGGTAATATCCTCCGACTAGCGACTGCCTATTCCGCTTTGTATATCTCAAAGCATACCTTCTGTTTGGAAAGTGAAAAATATGATTTATACAGTGTGTCCGGGCTTGTAGTGATCAAACTTTAAGGGCGTAATCTATGGACAATTTTATCGATGAAAATACTTCAAATTTGGGGCTTGACCCATTTCTCGCAAAATTACGAGGATTTAAGTTTTTAATTTTTAGTTTTCACCTCTTTCTTCAAAAACAAGTGAAAGCGTGGGTAGCTTAACACTAATAAGCAAAAATTTTATATCATGCGATAGCCAATAAAATTATCTATTAGCAGAAGTAGAAAACAGATACAAGTTTCATACATTTTAAGGGAGTAAGAATGGATTTAATTAGAAAAAAACATGACTTTTTTCACTTCTTTTTCAGTTATTTTCCAACACAAGAAAAACCAGGTCGTTAAGGTATGTTTTATTTGCATTGTATTATTAGTATTTGAGCTATTCTACAAAACGAATGTAAATTTATTAGTCTACGTCTATTAGTTTCGACGTAATTGTTGAACAAAGATACCCCTTCCCAGCGGTTTCCATAGCGCACGCGACATGCGAAAATGCACTGCCTGAAAGAATCACACAACCTATTCCGATTACTATGGAAACCGTTGGGAAGGGGTATCTTTGTTCAACAATTACGTCGAAACTAATAGACGTAGACTAATAAATTTACATTCGTTTTGTAGAATAGCTCAAATACTAATAATACAAAGCAAATAAAACATACCTTAACGACCTGGTTTTTCTTGTGTTGGAAAATAACTGAAAAAGAAGTGAAAAAAGTCATGTTTTTTTCTAATTACATCCATTCTTACTCCCTTAAAATGTATGAAACTTGTATCTTTTTTCTACTTTTGCTAATAGATAATTTTATTGGCTATCGCATGATATAAAATATTTGCTTATTAATGTTAAGCTACCCACACTTTCACTTGTTTTTGAAGGAAGAGGTGAAAACTAAAAATTAAAAACTTAAATCCTTGTAATTTTGCGATAAATGGGTCAACAAGCCCCTTTGAAGTATTTTTATCGATAAAATTGTCCCTAGATTTGGCATATAAAGTTTGATCACTACATGCCCGGACACACTGTATAATGTGCTTACCATTTCGTCCGTTAGGATTTGTGGTAGGAAATCGCATCGATGCAGGCTGCTTTGCGTAAACTAACAGATATCTTAGTCTAACCAAGTCACAGTTTGTCACGATGTATTGAGAAAGATTTTGCCCTTCCAAACCAGTATCAAGAATCTTGCTTTTTTCGTCTTCGTATATGCCATCACCTGAAAACGTTTAAAATTTTCTTTACTTACTTTCTAGTATTTTCTTTCAACTAACCTACTTTCTTGATTTCCGCGTAAGAATCAAAACCTATCTCAACGACGACGCAATAGTAATTTTATCAATGTTTGTTTGGATTTTATCGTTTAAACACTCCACCTTGTCGCAAAACCCTAACAAAACACTCGCCTTCATTGGTTACAGGTTTCTGGTAATTAATTCCTTCAGGAGCATCAATAACTTCACACATTGCTATGCAGGACAAGTGCCCTCCGATACAACTTGCGCCCCAACCGAAACCTCCGTGGCTATAGGGCAGACTTATGTTTAAGTCAGTGGATAAATATACTCCGTTACCCAATAAAGTATTCTGCAATAAACATTTAAATTAGATAGGTAGGCCACACATGCCATTTCCTGACACTTTTTTACCAGGTGTGTTATTTTATCTTGCCTTATTTAAATGTTGCTGAAGACCAAAATTCATTATAGTATAAAAGTTTTCTAATCTGTTTCCATGATATGCATAAAAAGTGTGATGGTTTCTTGCTAATTCTTTCCATTTCGCTTCTGCGGTAGACTTCGGTGAATTACACACTTGAAAAACATATTGGGGCCTTGGTGTATTCGCAAAGCTGGGATGTGCATTAGATAAGACTGATTCATGCTGTAAAATAAAGACTAGCATAAATATTTATGTATCGGCAATCTATTAAAGTACCTACTTAAAATTTCCCTCTGAAAAGACCTAGGTTGCTAAACAATTTAATGGATAGGTATTAGGTACAAACCGCTTCCTGAGGAATAGTTTTCAGTGTTGGTTCTTTTAATCTTACGAGCACGTAGAATAAAAGATCAATAATGTCGCTAATATTAGTTAAGTTTTCTAGGTTGTCCAATTGCTGCAGAACTAGGTCCAAGGCTGGAACATCCGTGATTACACTTAGCTGAAAATAAAAAATCAAATCGCACTTAACAGCAGCTACTAGGGCGATAAGAGCGACTAAGGAATTAAGTTTATGTAAGTAATTCCTACTACACACAGACTTCGAACTTTTTAGTAAGACGATTGGTTAGCTTCTGCTTGTAATGGAGGGGGGGTATAGCTGTTACTGTTGCTTACCAATTCGTCCATATCCTTGATGCCATTTTTCATGAAGGCTGGAGGAAAGGGTCTGAGACAACTTTCATATCGAAAACTAAAAGCGGCAGCTACAAATAAACTCCACTTGATATCAGCTGCCTTAAAATCCTTTTCCAGAACTAATCTGTATGAAATAACAAAAATGTTTAACTGCCTAAGTTAAGTAACATAGCAATCTCTTTTAAATTTCACTATCACACAATAACCTTAAGTGAACTGCTTTTTTTTCCAGTGAGTCAAGTTTTGCCTGATTTACATCGGATAAGGTTTCAGATGCAGACCCCAAATTACAGTTTGTTGCGGTATCAGACAACGCTTCTGGTTCGCCGTCCATGTTTTCTAATATTCTCTTATCGGATTGTTTATTACACAAAATAATTTATCTTGAATTCAGTAAATTTATGTAAACATTGTTCTATTTCAGTAAAGTCAGTAAAAAGGGATGAAATATTATGTCAAATGGACTTTATTTTTAAACAATTGAAAATCATATCAGTCAAATATCAAAACTGGTTAATTTTTAATTTAGATTTTAGACTTAACTGTACATGGTGTTTTATTGGTGAGTGCTCAAAGGGGATGGATTCTACTGCTCGAATGCTACAAAACCCATGAGCATGATGTTCAAATTTTACAAAAAAAACCTGTTCAATCCTACACATTATAGGCACAGAAATGTATTTGAGTAGTAAAATTATTATTTTTATTTCTTTTTCTAAGGAATATTATGGAAGCAATAAACTTATTGAGTAGAGCGGCAGCGGGAATCGAACCCGCGAACTCCGACATCTTCACTGTTATACTTACTACTACTTACAGTTACATGTTAGCCTACTAGACATACCTACATACATATATTTCTTACGTGCGATCGTGCGAATAAATCATATAATCAATCTGGCTGAAATGTAGGTAACTTATTTTTTTTTTTTGGTTATGTTCAGTAAATCCAGATGGTCATTCGGAAAAAAAATGAATTTGAAATCCTCATAACAATGTGTTAAGGGAAAGGTAGTTAGGTACATACTACAGTAGAAAAAATTGAGCGTTAGTAAATCGTTGAAACGAGAGCAGCTGGTTGGGCAGCATTTGGAAACTCTCCCGGACTCCCCCTGCCTACTAATGATGATTTGAGACGTGGAACATGGACAGTAAAATAACGTTTCAGAATAAGTTAAATAAGACCTATTGACTACCGTTCGTTAAGTTATGGAATGGTTTTATATGCTTCTTATGATCTCGTTGCGACATCATGCGGTACAATGTCATCTACACTAATATTAAAGAGGAAAACTTTGTTTGTTTGTATAGGCTCAAAAACTACTAGACCGTTTTTTAAAATTCTTTCACCATTCGAAAGCTGCATTATCCACGAGTAACATAGGCTAAATTTTATTTTGTAAAAAAATAGGGTTCCGTAAAATATGTAGGTAGATGTCCACGCGCGCGAAGCCGCGGGCGAAAAGCTAGTTGTAAAATAAGTTAACGAGTAGGCTACATATCGCTCACCTAGCAGTATAATGGCACATTTACCAAAAAAGCGAAATTGAGTTTTTACGGCCTAAGTGTTTAAGAGTGTATAATTTATAAAGTGGTAAAACGCCACGGTGTTAGTTTTACTATTTTTCGAGAGAGGGCGTTTAGTGTCATTGTACCACTTGCTACGTTCCCCCTGCTTCCGCGCATAACAACGGCTTATTTGTCAGTTGTGCGGGGCGCTCCGCGAGGTGCAATCCACCAAAGTGCTTGAAAAGACAAATGTAACGAACCTAAACTAGATGCAATTCCGCCGTTTCATTTAGAAGTTCCTATGGCCACCTCCAGACTCCATCCAGCTCAATGATACCATAATATTGCATTGTCATCGTACTTACATAAGTATACCAAATTTCAGCTCAATTGGTTGAGGAGAACTGGTTTTAAATTTAGTTGCAAGATTTATCCCATACTACTAACAAGCGAAGTGCTTGTAAAAATGGTACGCATATCTTTTTTGCGACTAGTTTTCTTAGAGTATTATACCATTTTGGAATCTTGGATAATTGCGTCAACTTTATAAAAAACTTGCCGCAGTAGTGTTCATACTGTTTTTTTACAAAACGACGATTCAAAGTGGAGTTAAAGTAAAAATCGTTTAAAATTTTAAGGAAATATCATATTTTGATTAACTTTTGTGTAAAAACTGCAAGGATTCTGGGGGTTTTAAGAATTGGAGTGGACAGCAGCACTACTTAAGTTGCCAATACAAACAAAAAAACAGAAGTATTTGAAAAATTGTAGTCGTGATAATGTAAAATATCATAAGGGGTGTCAATTTTCGACGAATTTCATAATTTATTGTGTAACTTAAAAAATAATTGAGATAGATTTTTTTTCTTATTTTTCCTGAAGTAGTCATGACTATATCCATCCTGCGGCGCCGGCTTATCCTTGAATTTTGGGACACGTTGTATATTTCTTACATGCGAATAAATCATATAATCAATCTGGCTGAAATGTAACTTATTTTTTTTTAGTTGTGTTCAGTAAATCCAGATGGTCATTCGGAAAAAAAATGAATTTGAAATCCTCATAACAATGTGTTATGGGAAAGGTAGTTAGGTACATACTACAGTAGAAAAAATTGAGCGTTAGTAAATCGTTGAAACGAGAGCAGCTGGTTGGGCAGCATTTGGAAACTCTCCCGGACTCCCCCTGCCTACTAATGATGATTTGAGACGTGGAACATGGACAGTAAAATAACGTTTCAGAATAAGTTAAATAAGACCTATTGACTACCGTTCGTTAAGTTATGGAATGGTTTTATATGCTTCTTATGATCTCGTTGCGACATCATGCGGTACAATGTCATTGTAAAATAAGTTAACGAGTAGGCTACTTACTCAGTAGGTAGTTAGGTAGGTTCGGCAAGCGAAGTGCAGGATAAATGGACCTCCTCTTTGATATTACCGAAGATCCCAGAAGATAATAAGTTGGCAGACTGCAGCTGTGGTTAAAGTATAGATTTAGGATTTTTTTGGCTGGTAGATCCTATATCAACTAAGTGAAAATGAAGTGGTGTGAAAATTATAGTAGTATAATTTACAATCGCCAACGAGTGTTTAATAATTGGCTTTTAATCCTACTCCTTATTAATCTAAGTCCTACTCTTAATCTAAAATTAAAATCAGAACATAAAAACCACAGTATTAGAAACTGTGTAAAAACTGCACCTGATTAAAATTTTAATTAGAGTGACCGGAAGCCGGAAGTATATATTTTTTTAATATTTTTTTTTGCGATTCTTTACAGTCTGGATAGAGGCTTAGAGGATTTATCATTTCTTCTTTGTACAGTAAATGCAAGTCAAAATTTCTTAAAATCGCCAAATAATGTAGTATGAAAATTACATTTATTTAGAGCGCAAGAGGTTAAAAGTGTTAAATTTTTTTTTTCGCTAAACGTAATGAAATGTTTAGTTGATAACCAGATAAAAATAGCCAATAACCCTTTTGTCCTTCATCAAAAGTTTTTTTCTCTGGCAAGTTGCGAAATGACACCTAAAAAGTGGCAACATTTCTGAGAACCAAGAAAAATGGCGTGTGTTGTGCTCCTGTGTGATCGAGAGTAAAGAATAAACACTGTTGTGTATTCATTGTTACAACCAAAGAATTGTATGTCAAGACTTCTTATTTTATAACACTAGATAGTGATATTAAAAAGTGAACTAATGAGTTTGTTGACCGATGTCTGCCGTGGCTCCCACTATCCCCGGTTAGTACTAGCATTTTTGTTCCAGGAACTAAGTTAAATTATTTAAAATTGATACTTTTGTTTTAAATACACCTAATTTTGAATGTGATAAGCATATGAAATGATTGCGTATTTTTATTACATTTATGTATATTCTTTACGTCACATTGCGACCTAATTTTTCGTACAATTTGACGTTGCTCTGCGTGACGCGTTGTTAACACGACGCAAGAATCTACGTGTATTTTCATCGATAAATAAACATTTTAAAGAAATCTACCAAGTAAATAAGACCATTCATTTGAATTCACGCTGTTTGCACCTTTGATGAAATTATGAAATGAAAGCACTACCTTTATTTTGCTGTGATATGTAAGTTTTACAAACATCTCAAATTGATTAATAAAATTTACTTTTGTGTGATACAAAATTAAAACTTACCTTTATAAATTTATTGTTTTTGCTGGTAATCTTCTTGAATCACCGTGTTGTATATTAAGATAAACTACCACCATATCAATTCTACATATTTGCTTACCTTAAAAATAGCCTTGAACAATATTTAGTTTGATACAGTTGCATAATTTTCATTTGAGAACCCATTTTTAATGGATTGTGATTAATTACACAGCTTTGCTTATTATGTTGTTTGAATTAGAATACACTTAAAATATTAATTACATTGAAGAACTAAGCAGTTAGTTTATGATAGTGTGATAGTGTGTCTCTAAACTGTGTTTTCACTTAATTATCTAGCCTAATTTAATGTGGCTAGGTTAGTGCTAAATTCATGTCACTTACTCATAGTTTTCTAAAGTAGCTGTAAATAAATGTTATTGTTAAAGGGGCTGACCCAGCAAAGGATATTCAAAAGCGCCGTGCTGGCAGTGTTGGGTGAGTTTGTATCTTAGTTTGTTTATTCTCCCAAACATTGTAATGTTTTACCATTAATTGATTATACATTCCAATGTACAAAAAAGTATACATAGTGTGGAAATAAAATTGTAATAGTAATTAATATATTGTAACATCTTTATCATTTATTAATCGTATTTATATTGTTGTGAAATATTTTCCTATTTTTATCAAAGGTGCACAAAATAAATTGAATTCATTTTCCTCTTTCTAGGTTTATGTGGTTTTCAGTTTGTTGACTCTAAAAAATGAAGTCCTATAGCATTAAATAAATCTCACAATTATTAAAGGGTTCTGTATTGATGTGCCATTTTCACTAAAATTTTGAGTGATGCCATAAAACATACTATCAAATAATACTTAACAAGTACTATTAATTTAAAACACTGTTTAATAATACAAAAAACTTTCATTTGGGATATTTTATTTTGTTGTAAACTTTGTGATCATCGGCATGTTGAAAATGAAAATATTGTTTGTGTAGGTACCATTGGTTCGCCATTCCTGCTTTAAGGCATATAATTATGGCACCAACTTATCAATTAAAAGTAAACAAATTCCCAATGTATTCAATTCACAGCCATTATTCTCACCTAGTTTGGTCAGTTTTATTTTTCAAACAATATTGGATGTCATCTAGGTATACTAATATTATAAAGAGGTAAAGTTTGTGTGTTTGTATATTTGTTAAATTGTAAGGGGTAATCTCGGGATCTACTGAACCGATAGTAAAAATTCTTTCACCAATAGAAAGCCACATTATTGCTGAGTGTCATAGGTTATACAGGGTGGCCAAAACAGTGNTCAGGCCCCAAATTTGAAGTATTTTCATCGATAAAATTATCCATAGATTACGCCTTTAAAGTTTGATCACTACATGCCCGGACACACTGTATACAGGGTGGAAACGATAAGTGATCTCATTCGATTATTTCTAAACTATACAAGATATCGAAAAACTGATTACTAATCCTGAAATTTGCTTCACAAGCTCTATCCAACGGTACCAATATTAGGTTACAGAAATAACTGGATCTATCCGAAAATTTAATGTTTTCAGCCTCCATACTAAATGTATGCCAAATTGCCAACCAAACAATAATAGAAGTATTTAATTTTTTTTATTAAATAATAAACACTTAAAATGAACTCGTAATTGCGTTCTTATTTAAAATTATTCTTCGAAAACATTGGTTTTAGACTTTACTTGCTATAATATTAACAAGACATGAGTGCCATTACTGTGGCTGTACTAAATGTATGGAAGCTGGAAACATTGAATTTTCGAATGGATCCAGTTTATTTTATAACCTATTATTGGTACCGTTGGATAGAGCTCGTGAAGCACTTTCAGGATCAGTAACCAGTTTTTGAATATCTTGTATAGTTTCTAATATTATGTGGTTTTACTAAATGTATGGAAGCTAGAAAAATTGAATTTTCGGATAGATCCAGTTTATTCTGTAACCTATTATTGGTACCATTTGAAAGAGCTTGTAAAGCACTTTCAGAATCATTAATCAGTTTTTCGATATCTTGTATAGTTTAGAAATAATTGAGTGAGATCACTTAACGTTTCCACCCTGTATATAAAAATGAAACCCGTTTCGCGTTGTCACGGCATCACGTGTGAACGGCTGAACCGATTTCGATAATTCTTTTTTTAAAATGTTTGTGGAAGTCCAAGGATGGTTCTTACGGAAAAAAATATTAAGAAAATCTCTACGCTAAGGCGGTACGAAGTTCGCCGGGTCAGCTAGTTTAATATAAAAATGTTCGTGTAATACGGCCGTTTGGCGTAGTGGTTCGAAACGAACTACTATTCCGGAGGTTGCGGGTTCGATTCCCGCACAGTACAAACATTAGTGTGCATGAACATATTTGTTTGTATTGGACTGGGTGTTTTCTATTTATAATATGTATGTATTTACAAAAAAAAAAGTATTTAAGTATGTTTATATCCGTTGTCTAGTACCCATAGTACAAGCTTTGCTTAGTTTGGGACTAGAAGCGCAGTGTAAAATGTCCAAAGATATTTATTTATTTATTTAATACGTATTTCATGAGTATATTTTATTATAATGGGGAATTATATTATGTATTATAAAATCTATTTTGTTGACTAAGATGATCCTACTAATATTATAAATGCGAAAGTTTGGATGTCTGGATGTTTGTTACTCTTTCACGCAAAAAGTACTGAACGGACTTTGATGAAACTTTACAGTATTATTGTTTATAACCCAGAATAACATATACTTAGGCTATAATTTATGACGATCTAAGACAAACTAAATTTCACGCGGGTGATGCCGCGGGCAAAAGCTAGTTTTACAGGAGGAACTAAGTTACCATAATTAAGTTTTCGTATTTTCCATTAGCCATGAATAGCCAGTCATCCTTTAAAATTGTTAAGTATTATGTTCTGAAGAATAATACATAGTTGAATAATCTTAGACAAAATTAGGATGATGGTCATGAGATAATGAGGAAATATATGCAACTGACAAAACATATTGAAAGCCAAGGCAAGCGTTGCCACCAAATTCGCCCATACCGCTTAACTTTGATATTGTTATTGAAACGTAAAATGTAACAAACCATAAAATAAATGGAGCGTAATAATATTACCTATGTAATTATGTTCACATACTATTCACGATCACAACTAGTCTCATGAGGTCCCTTGTCTTTTACAACTATGTATGATGTAATTTTTTTTTATAGATCCGATGAAGACGACGCAAGTGGTGGGAAATACACAAGGATGGAGGAGGACAATATTCAAGACAAAGAGAGATTTGCAAGGTACATAAATTAACTACTTTAACTGTAGTGTCACCCATTACAGGCCTTCATTTTAATATGTATTCGAAATTATTTATAAGACCTTTTACGATTTCTGCAAATTAAGCTAATGCCAAAAATACACGCAGTTAGAGCACTATTTCTACGTATTATAATCATCAGGTAGATAAATATACCGATACGCAAAACCACAACTCTGATTTTCTGTCACCTGTCTGTTACCAATACCATGTTTAAATGGTATCCTTCCGTTTGGCCAAATTACTTTTCGCCAAATTTCACTTCGCAAACAACTTATCGCCAAAGTTTCATTTCCCAAATGAACTTTTAGCAAATGTACTTTTCGCAACTAATTCATTTGGTCAAAATATCATTTGGTCAAATTTTACTTGGCAAATGTTTATATAGCAAATGTTTTATTTTGCCAAATATTATATCCCAAATAATTTATTTGGTCAAATTGACACTTCACATGCTTACCCACCGTTACCCACAAATTAAAGCACAAGGCAAATGATCATGGTTTTCACAAGAATTTTATGTTAAACAAAGAGATTGCAGAAAATAGTATGGATGCGAAAGTAGGTTTTGCAGAAAATAGTAGGTTAGGTTAGGTTAGAACAGTGACCCTTAACGCGCGAAGGCGAGCGAAGCGTGCCGCGGCAGCGGCCGCCGAGCGCTAGAATCACCTCTATTGTTAATTAATCATTTAGTTTCGATAAAAATAATGAAATATGAAAATAAATTTAGAACAAATTTTATATTAACTACCCACTAAACAAAATAATAACCAGAAGCTAATTTGTATTCCATTCTATGCACCAAAATAATTATTTTGTAAATAGTTTATCGTGAAATATTTTTGCCAAATGAAACATTTGGCAAAACATACTTTGCCAAACAATAATTTGCTAAACAATAATATGCCAAAAAAGACATTTGCGAATTAAAAGTTTGCAATAAGTTGTTTTGCCAAATGAGAATTTGCCAAATGAAAATTTGCGAAACGTTGTTTGCCATGTGATAATTTGGGAAACGTTTTTTGGCCAAACATTAGTAATCCTGTTTAAATATTTATGTTTATGGTGAAATTATAATAGCTTTACTTTGATTTTTATTGTAGTCTGGTAAATTAATATACTAGTTGGTAGGTCCGAAATTCAATATTTAGGTGCTAATTTGTCTTTTGTTTGCGTTATTTTTTATCTAACACCCGTAAATTCTTTAATGGAATAACCTTCAGTTCAATGAAAGGTCTAAAACATGTCTCCCTATCATATTTGATTTGTGTGTTGTTACTTAGATACATAATTGATTCAAGCTCATTATTTCCTCTCCCATAACGACAATATCTATTGTTAACGGTAACCCGTGTGATTGAAAACGTGTCTTATCTATCACGCAACACGCGCGGCCCCTTTAACTTAAAATGTTTGATGTTACTTAATTTTGTCTATTTTCTCGAGTATCGAAATGGTTTTCATTTACCATAACAATATGCCATTACAGTTTTACGAGTTATTAAGCGAGATGTGTTTTTTTTTCAGTCGGGAGAACCATTGCGAGATCGAGCGCCGCAGAAGAAACAAGATGACGGCATATATCACGGAACTATCTGATATGGTTCCGACATGCTCCGCCCTCGCGCGAAAACCCGACAAACTAACCATACTTCGTATGGCAGTTGCCCATATGAAAGCTTTGAGGGGTAAATAAAAACGCAGTTATACATAGAAATATCTAAATCTTCCAAATTGTTTCATTTATTAACTTTCATTTGTCTATTTCAGGTACTGGAAATACCTCGACAGATGGCACATACAAGCCATCATTTTTAACTGACCAGGAATTAAAACATTTAATACTTGAAGCTGCTGATGGTTTTTTATTTGTAGTTAGCTGCGATACAGGACGTATCATTTATGTCAGCGATAGTATAGCACCAGTTCTAAATTATTCACAGGTAAAATAAGACTTGGTATGTTCATGGATCTCCTATAATCTTATAAAGAATATTTTCATATAATGTCATGTTTGCAGGGCGACTGGTATTCATCATGTTTATATGACCAAGTACACCCTGATGATGTTGAAAAAGTTCGGGAGCAGTTAAGTACTCAAGAACCACAGAATACAGGTCGTATACTGGATCTAAAGACTGGGACTGTCAAAAAAGAAGGTCACCAATGTTAGTATTAAACCCATTGTTGTTTTTTCTAAGCCTATGTTTTTTACATTTAGACCAACATAATGTGTAAAATAAAATACATGTAAAAAAAACATATGAAACACTAACCTCGTCTATCACCCAAGACAATTGGGCGTAGCTGAAAGTAAGCGTTGTATCGGATCTTCCGTGCAGCATGCGGCTTCAGAGCCACGCCCAATTGCCTTCTGTGTACTCAATACTCAATACTGCCTACTACAGTGTTGTTGTTTGTATCTTGAACGGTAATTTTTTGCGACATATTCGTGTAAGCATTGAACAGAAATAAATTATAATTGTTTTATCTAATTATTCAACCTTGAAATATAAAAGCTGCGTGCACACCGGGCGCATAGGCACGCTTGTCATCCTGCTCACCCCGCATCCCATGAGCCCGGTGTGGACGCAGCTGATCACATTCGAAAACATTGATTTGGTGATTGCCGCAGCGTCCATGCGCCAAGTGATGGGGTCTCGGCGCGGCTTCATCTGCCGCATGCGCGTGGGCGGCTCGGCCGAGGGCGCGCACCTGGGCCGCCTGCGCGCGCGCAACTCGCTCGGGCCCTCGCACGACGGACACAACTACGCCGTCGTGCACTGCACCGGCTACATCAAGAACTGGCCCCCCACAGGTATTGTATCGCTGGAATAATCTTCGCGAGTTCAACTAGGTAGTTGACAACAATTTCCAAGACAACTTGTCCTATTCTAGTCCTTTAGCAGGGTTAAATTTTTAATTTGACTATAAAATTCTGCTTTTAGTAGAAATTAATATATTGTCAGTCAATGAGGGTTTTCGCGATTGAAAAATCCGCCAGATGGCGGGACGCGGACGTGGGGTCCGACCGCTGCGTAATTGGTGAATTTTGACATATTATCTGTCAATGTCATGTCAAAAATAACCAATCACGCAGCATCTGAACCCCGCGTCCACGTATCGCCATCTGGCGTATCCTTCAATCGCGAGAACCCTCATTCAGTTCGCGACCTAATGACGTCAACATCTTGGGAGATTCGCGTTTTGTCAACTGATAAAAAGTATGTCAACTGCAAAGGTGTCGGCTACCTGTTGAATCTCCAAAATAAAATATTTAACAAGTAATGCATGCAGTGTCACGAGATTTGAATTTCACGTGAACAATATCATAATGTATTTCGGGACATTAGATCTGTTTCCAGGTATGCAGATGGATCGCCCGGTCGAAGATGAGCTTCACGCGTCACACTGTTGTTTGGTTGCTATTGGTCGGTTACAGGTAAATATAAAATTCTTATGCTAAAATAACTATTTACATCACATACCTCTACTCGACCATAATAACTTCAAATTCAATCTTGCACTGACCTCATTGATTCTAGGATTGAGGCTTAAAAAGGTGGTTTGTGAAGCTTAATTTCATCGTCAGGTCATTTAGTCTCCACTGCAGAAGGACTACTCTCTCTAATCAACCCTATATCAGAGGCAAAAGGCAGGAATGGTCCTACACTCCCTACGATAGCTAGACAAGTTACGGGTTAAGGATGTCGTATATTTCCCTCCCTTCCCTTAGTCGCCTCTTACGATATCTACGCAAAAAGTTGCTCTGGCCTGCCGGAACCACACGGCGAGCGCTTGATCCATTTAATGAGGGGTTTCAAAAATAACCAATCATGCAGCATTTGGACCTCGCGTCTACGTATTGCCATCTGGCAGATTTTTAAATCGCGAAAACCCACATTGAAATCTAGCTACCCCGTAATTATTCCAAGGTCGAGTAGTGACAGTGAGTGAGTGACTAGACTCCCAATATAACCGTCATCCCCACAGGTGACGTCGACACCGAACAACTCGGAGGGCAGCCTGTGCAGCAGCGGCGTGGAGTTCGTGTCGCGGCACTCGGTGGACGGCCGCTTCACGTTCGCCGACCAGCGCGCCACGCAAGTGGTGGGATACGCGCCCGCCGACCTGCTGGGGAAACTCTGCTATGAGTTCTACCATCCCGAAGACCAGCAACACATGAGAGATAACTTTGATCAAGGTATCTATACTTAATTACTCTGTGAAGCATCGCGCAAAACCTAATATTTAAGTCTGGTTCAGACAGATATAATTTTCGTACATTTGCATCGCTAAAATCAAGTGGCAGTGGGCGCGGGAGGTGCCTGAATGCGGGCGGCACAGGACCGGTCGTTGTGGAAATCCTTGGGGGAGGACCTTGTCCA
Source organism: Ostrinia furnacalis (assembly GCF_004193835.3). Lineage (NCBI taxonomy): Eukaryota > Metazoa > Arthropoda > Insecta > Lepidoptera > Crambidae > Ostrinia > Ostrinia furnacalis. The sequence continues at coordinate 1,499,225 of NW_021130949.1, forward strand.
GCAGTACGACATTTGCATCAAACTGTAACCGCACGGTTACCGCCTCAGTACCTCGTTACGCTAATGAAGAACCATCCAGAAATCGCGCATGTCCGAATCGGGCCTTTAACACCTGTTTATAATTGCATCCTATCAATATTACCTATTCAAATGTTTGTTTTCTTTGTTTCAGTACTTAAATTGAAGGGGCAGATTATATCCCTAATGTACAGATTTCGCGCGAAGAGCAGAGAATTTATCTGGTTAAGAACGTCCGCTTTTGCCTTTTTAAATCCATACAACGATGACGTAGAGTATATTGTCTGTACAAATACTTTGGCCAAGTGAGTATCTATGCTTCTTTATGATTTCATAGCATGCATAAAAGAATACATATGTAATAATAAATTGCTGAAATCAATGGTTATTTATTCTCGTTTTAACAAATTGGTTGTTTGTTTTAGTCGGTCGTTAGGAAGTACGGCGGGCGAGCCGCCAGCCGAGGAGAGCTACGACTACCACTTGCGGCACCGCGACGTGTACCAGGGCGCGCCGCCCGCGTTGCACCAGCAGCACCATGCGCCTCCAGGTAAATATTGGTTATTATTTTCCTAGAAGTCCTACCTAATGCCTTTTTGTATTCACAAGATTGTAATGTTATCTTGAACATCCTTTTTACTGATGCATCTATAATATTTTTGAATGTTCAAAATTATATTTCTCTGTAATTCGTTAGGTCAGGTGACCATGACCTGCACCAGAATCATTAAACTATTGATCTTAAACTCGTAACTGATTTGATATTGACAACATTTTGTTCTTAGGATGACTGTGGACATGACCATTTACTTTGTGCAGTCGACGTCAAATAGTTCGTGACACCCAAAGTAGCCAAAAAATTCGTTTCACGTCTTTATTAAGGTTGTGTTGTTAACTTTTTGGCGACTTTGGGTGTTACGAACCATTTGACGCCTACTGTGCCCGTTAATTAAAATAAGTACCTTTTCCCAATAAAACGTAACCACTGCTTCGGGAGTCCCGAATCGGGAACGTGTTCTGGGCTAGTGCTGTGAATAAACAGCATAATAAAGTGTGTCAGGCAATAACATAGCAGGTTGTCCTGTGGGTGTGGCAGGGGGCGGCGGCGCGGGCGGCGCGCGCTCGCCGGGCGAGGCGGTGGCGGCGCCGCCCTACGCGCCGCACTACGCGCCAGACTACTCGCCGCACCGCGTAGCGAATACGCCGCCGCATACTACGTGGACCACTTTGCGCCCGGTGAGTTGATTGTTTTTATTTATTTTTATTTATTTATAATTCATTATTGAGCAATTACATATTTGATCCAAATAGCGTCCTAAATCCTCTTTAGGTTTGTCAAGACACTATTGTTCTCTATACAAATAAAAACCAACGTTTTAGTATAAGCATTCACAACACTTTCAGATATACAAAATATTATACTCGGCGTAGTCAGTTTTACGCCTTCGTGTTGTTAGTCGTATGTAATAAAAGTAGTTCTACTCTCTATTTAGTGATTCATGGTTTGTTCCTAGGTCAGATAAATTGTGATGCGTAAGAAAAGCACCTAAGATAAACTATTTTTGGTGTTTCATTGACCCCTAAGTAGGTAGTCAATAATTTAGAAAGAAAGAAAGATACATTTATTACAATGGACATCACACAAATACAGGCAATTACATAGACGTGAACTGTAAACTGTGCAGTGCCACCCATTCACCAACAAGATGCCCATTGCAACGGGACCTCACTCAGCATATGCCGTGGCCCACGGTGACGAGGGCCACGGCGCTGGTTTTCAGTATGCCCCATGCCGAGTGAGGGTCACGGACCATTGGTAAAATAATTAAAATAGTAAGCTGCATAAAATTGTCTAGATAAACGTACATAAATAGTTACTTTTATGTTTACTTTAGGAATTTTTTCTTTCTTTTTACCCTTATTCTATTTACCCTTTGTAAATACGCAGTACTTGCCTACTGTATATTTGAAAGGGTTGAGCGAAAGTGCGGCCGTTTACTTACCGAGAGAGAGTACTTTCCGAGATGTATTGTTGATGTTCTTGACTCAAGTTTCGTGGAGGTGGTATACCAGCGGCCACACTATAACGTGTTGTTTTACGCTACAGAGCGGCGGAGGCGCCGGCGGCGAGACGTACGCGTACAGCGGCGAGACGAGCGCGGGGTCGACGGCCGCGCCGCCCGCCGACGGCAGCCCGGCGCGCTCGCCGCCCGCGCCCGCCTACCTGCCGCCCGCGCACTACCACCAGCACAACCACCACCCGCACCCCGCGCATCCCACGCATCCCACGCATGGTGAGTACCTAACAATATGTACTTTTCGAATCTAGATAATACCACAGAATAATAAAATAAGTACTACGTACAGAAGTTTTACTTCGCGAAGGTATTTAAAAAAATGTATGCTCAATGTCACTAACAATATGGTGTAATTTAGCCTGTCTCAAGAGTCAAGTGGGTCGTTCTACTTTTAAGGTCTTAACCATGAAAAAATATAAAGAAAGCTATTTAGTACATTTCATACGACTGAAATGTAGGAAAATTACCATAGATTCGGTATCTGTAGACCAGCAGCTCAGTTTTTTATCAAAACTTATATTTTTTTGCGTTTTACTCGACTAAGATGGAAAAAGATGTATCCTTCGTCACGAAATTCAGTTGTTTAAAACTTGATAAATTAAAAGAAATTTCAATAGATATTTGCATTTATTATTACAAAATCTCGGCTTAAATCAGTCTTGGACAATTGGTAGTTAATCGTTATTTAATCAGGTAACAATTCCATAAAAATTAACAGTTTGTCCCTTTCGTCACATTTACACCTTTAAAACTTAACAAAAATCTATAATTTTTCTCTTTTATAAAGTTATATTGAAAAAGTAGTATTACACACTAAAAACCAAGTATTACACGACATAAAATGAGTTACAAAAAGAGTTAACACTCTCATTTTTGTTGTTTAAGAGATAATATTTATTAGGGGACGAGATCAAACTCTTCGTTACGAAGGAGACATAAATGTGATGAAGTAGACATCTAACAATTAATAATCAATCTAACTTGAAAACTAATGAGTGTCTCAGCCATTTTTCATTAAGTACAGGCATATCTTTGCTTATTACTAAAATAGATGATGAAAAATATGAGGAAAATCAGCAAAAACCTACACAAATAGGAACTGAAACTAAGAGTATTAAGGAAAAAAAATTTCAAAAACTGCTTCAACTTTACAACAAACGGTTTACTAAACGAATACAAAATTCTTATACCTTTTTCTGAGGTGTTTTTAGTATTCTTAACATATTATCTAACTGCACAAAGGACACATCGTTTAGATGTAGGATCACCTGTTACGAAGGATACGTGTGACGAAGTATACAATTTTCCAAAAAGATCAATAATAATCGTAAATAACGATAATTTGGATCGAAAACTATACTTTATCTTAAAGATTACATAAAAACAAATCATGTTTACAGTAAAACAATTTAAAATTCGTTAAATAAATACCAAAAACCGCTGTGACTAAGGATACGCCGAATAAACACACGCCGCCCGTTTTCGTGCTTGATGTAAAAGAAGTGACAAGCTGGCTATGTTAAACACTTGATTTGAGTTTCGTTCTATACTCTATGGTCTATGGCCTTTCGTTTTACTAAAAAACGTGATCTACTCACGTATTTTTTAAGAACTTATTTTAATATTTGACTGTTCGTGACGATGGATACTCCAATTTTCGGGACAATCTTTCGTCACACCAAAAAAATATATTTTTACAGATAAATAAAATTAAACTTTGTAGTTACCATGTTTAACAATGTATATCTCTTTTTATTTAAAAATAATTGTGTGGCTTCAACAAATTATTTCTAAAAAACGTAATAGTTCTAAGCAACACCTAACGGGGACATGCCGTTTTAGCTTTGTTTTAAAAGTTTGAAGTCATTTTTTTAACACAGTTAAATTGTAATTGAAACTTAGTGTAACTAGATAATCTAAACAGGTGTTATTAACTTTATTTAAATGAAATAAATGATAGTTTCTTCATTTTGTATTAAGTATTAACCTTCGTTATTGTGGGGACAACCTTATTTTTGTGATGGACTCTAAAAGTAGAACCACCCAAGTACCATTTTGTTGACAAACGTCAGTGATCGGCACTGCGCCGAAGCTATAGGGCTGACTTCGGTAAAATGATGTGACGTGAGGTGCCTAACTGCGGAAAATGGCGGAGGAAATACATGATTTAGCATGAATTATCATAAATAATATTAACTACTTATTTACCTATCAGTGTCTTGAGGCAACTTAAAAAATTACATTCTGTGTTTTTATTATTATTTAGGCAGTTAAATACTGCACAGTATTTAGTACACCATTTTCTTTATTTTCTTCTATCATACACAAGAATACGCGTGCGTGAGTCAATGTTCGCTCGTGAGGCCTTGTCGAATAGTATCCTGTAGGTGGGCCATCGTGCGTGTTTTGTTTTCGATGTAAACTCGCGGAGATGAACAGGCCTGATAATACTGTAATTGTTATATTTCAGCCACATACTCGCTTCGGCTAAAAATTAAAAACTACTAGATTTTTAAAAAACTAGGATCTGTCAACAGCACTGGACCAGGGGTGATTCACTATTTGTACTCCGAATGAGTGCCGTGACGTCACCGATCAAATGGCGTGAAATATTTGTTATGCGCAACTTTAGAGCCCTGTAACTTCTTTATTTGTAGATATATTTTCATGATTCTTTTACAATTATTATTAGTTTTACTTATTTTCAAGTTTTATATTAAAAGAAAAAAATTGGAAACTTCTCCATTGCGAACGAGCGAGAACAGCTTTCGTGGCATGAAGCTCGCCAAGATTGTAGTCGACAAATATAATCTAACACTCATCGTCTACCTAATAAGACCAATAAAACGTCGTTTTTCACATACTCACTTGTCTATTTGCGTGCGCATATTGAAGTTATTTTAGGTAATCAGCGCACGTCCGCATTGTGACACACTTTTTATTCTACAATTTGTACTTGAAAGTCTGCTCAATTATGGACATTACGCTCGGACTCTTCGGCTGGTTTTAGTGTCACGCGGACTGTCAGTGCGGACCCGCTCCGCACGGCCAATCTGTATGAACTTCTAGGGAGCGTTTTAGAGTAATGCGGTCCGGAGGAACCGCTCGCTCCCTAGCAGTTCATACAGATTGGCCGTGCGGAGCGGGTCCGCACTGACAGTCCGCGTGACACTAAAACCAGCCTTCGACCACGTTACTGGGCACTACGAAACTTTCTCTTTTACATCTGCCAACTTTTTTCTCCTGGTGAAAAGAGTGCGTCAACCAATAGGCTAAAACGTTGATCTATTGGCAAANCGCAAGTGTATTTCTCTGTAATTCTTTAGGTGATCCATGACATGCAACAGATTCATACCATTGTACTTTAACTCGTTACTCATTTACTGATTTAGCGCACAACCGATATTTTCGAACATTTTGTTCTTAGGATGACTGTGTGACATGACCATTTACTTTGTGCAGTCAGCGTCAAATAGTTTGTGACACCTAAAGTAGCCAAAAAGTTCGCTACACGCTTTATTACAATTAGAATAAGGTTGTGTTGTCAAGTTTTTTACGAACTATTTGACGCTGACTGTGCCAGTTTTTTGCAATTTATTTAAAAGAAGCACCATATCCCGATAAAACGTAACCACTGCTTCGGGAGTCCCGAATCGGGAACGTGTTCTGGGCTAGTGCTGTGAATAAGCAGCATAATAAAGTGTGTCAGGCAATAACATAGCAGGTTGTCCTGTGGGTGTGGCAGGGGGCGGCGGCGCGGGCGGCGCGCGCTCGCCGGGCGAGGCGGTGGCGGCGCCGCCCTACGCGCCGCACTACGCGCCCGACTACTCGCCGCACCGCGTCGCGAATACGCCGCCGCATACTACGTGGACCACTTTGCGCCCGGTGAGTTGATTGTTTTTATTTATTTTATTATTCACTAGCGGCCGCCCGCGACTTCGTACGCGTGGATCCCGTTTTATCCCCTTTAAATTTTTCCTGAATTTTCTTTGCTATAAACCTCACGGAGCCCGAGACCTTTCCAACGAATGCAAAACCGTGGAAATCGGTTCGTGCGTTCTGGAGTTATAGCGTCAGGGAGGAAAACCCGACTTATTTTTATATAGTAGATTATTGAGCAATTACATATTTAATCCAAATAGCGTCCTAAATCCTCTTTAGGTTTGTCAAGACACTATTGTTCTCTATACAAATAAAAACAAACGTTTTAGTATAAGCATTCACAACACTTTCAGATATACAAAATATTATACTCAGCATAGTCAGTTTTACGCCTTCGTGTTGTTAGTCGTATGTAATAAAAGTAGTTCTACTCTCTATTTAGTGATTCATGGTTTGTTCCTAGGTCAGATAAATTGTGATGCGTAAGAAAAGCACCTAAGATAAACTATTTTTGGTGTTTCATTGACCCCTAAGTAGGTAGTCAATAATTTAGAAAGAAAGAAAGATACATTTATTACAATGGACATCACACAAATACAGGCAATTACATAGACGTGACAGTGGCACATAATAAAAGAAGAAAAAATAAAAACAAGAGTAAACTGAGCAGTGCCACCCATTCACCAACAAGATGCCCATTGCAACGGGACCCCACTCAGCATATGCCGTGGCTCACGGTGACGAGGGCCACGGCGCTGGTTTTCAGTGTGCCCCATGCCGAGTGAGGGTCACGGACCATTGGTAAAATAATTAAAATAGTAAGCTGCATAAAATTGTCTAGATAAACGTACATAAATAGTTACTTTTATGTTTACTTTAGGAATTTTTTCTTTCTTTTTACCCTTATTCTATTTACCCTTTGTAAATACGCAGTACTTGCCTACTGTATATTTGAAAGGGTTGAGCGAAAGTGCGGCCGTTTACTTACCGACAGAGAGAGTACTTTCCGAGATGGATTGTTGATGTTCTTGACTCAAATTTAGTGGAGGTGGTATACCAGCGGCCACACTATAACGTGTTGTTTTGCGTCGCAGAGCGGCGGAGGCGCCGGCGGCGAGACGTACGCGTACAGCGGCGAGACGAGCGCGGGGTCGACGGCCGCGCCGCCCGCCGACGGCAGCCCGGCGCGCTCGCCGCCCGCGCCCGCCTACCTGCCGCCCGCGCACTACCACCAGCACAACCACCACCCGCACCCCGCGCATCCCACGCATCCCACGCATGGTGAGTACCTAAGGCGGGTTTAAAGCTAAGCGTCTACTTGTCGGTATCGTACGAAACACATCGTATCGGATGTGCGATGCGTACGATGCGGACAGGTGGACGCACTTATGTGAGTTTCCATATAAATAATACTACGATCCGTTGTGTGCGATACGTCCGATGCGTACGATACCGACAAGTGGACGCTTAGCTTTAGAATCGCGCTAACCGCTCGCTGATAGGGTTGCCAGGCGTCCGGTTAAAGCCGGACATAGTTAGGCTTTTAGATTGCGTGTCCGGATTGTCCGGCTTTTTACATTTCTTAAACGAGCGAGCGCCGAGCGTGTGGCCGAGCGCAGGCGAGTCGACTGTCGGGATACACGACTAGGGTTGCCAGGTGTCTGGTGAGCTATATTACATTAATTGGGTAAAATGTCCGGCCAAATGAAGCACAGAGTCCGGCTTTTGTGTTTTTGGACCTGGCAACTCTACTCGCTGATCGTCGGCGCTGAGGGAACGTTCCTGAGTGACGCTGATCGCTCGGCTGTCAGCGCTGATGGTCAGCGTGCGTCAGCGTGACTCTAAAACCAGCCTAACAATATGTACTTCTAGAATACTGTGATTGTTCTACCTCAGCGACATCAGCCGTTTAGTGTAGTGGTTCAGAACGGACTACTACTATGCCGAGAGGTTCGATTCCTGGCCGGCCAGAAATTGAAATGATGAATTTTGATTTCTGTGACGGGGTTGGGTGTTATTATGTATAATAATTATTGTATGTATTAAAAAAGTATATAAGTAGTATATCAGTTAAGCTAGCACCTATAACGCTATAATATAAGACAAACATGTTAATTGCTTACTTTGGGGCTAGATGGCGCTGCGTAAAATTGACCAAAGTTATTTATTTATTATGGACTCGCTTCGGCGCTTCGACGAAATACAGTAGTTAGCCAAGTTTCAGCCAGATACTGCGTGTTCAAACTTCGGAATGCTTCAAGGAAGTCAGACGAGGGCGAGGGTTGCTCGAAACTAAGTTTAGTGCGTCAACATTATCTAACTACCACAACCTTATTTAGTAAATTGCAAACGAACGAGTAACTAAACAACATCGTATAAGACCAATAAAACGTTTTTATTCACTTACTTACTTGTCTATTTGCGTGCGCACAATGAAGTTGAAGTTATTTTAGATAACCAGCGCACGTCCGCATTGTGACACACTTTTTATTCTACACAATTTGTACTTGAAAGTCTGCTCAAATAATGGATAAATGCTGTAGGTGACATACATACGCTCATTACGCTAGGACTCTTCGACCACGTTACTGGCCACTACGGAACTTTCTCTTTTACATCTGCCAACTTTTTTCTCCTGGTGAAAAGAGTGCGTCAACCAATAGGCTAAAACGTTGATCTGTTGGCAAAATTGAAACAAAAATGTATGTGTTTAAAATGTCAGTTCGTCCCCCAGGCATGTGGTCGTGGCAGGGCGGCGGCGCGGGCGCGGGCGCGGCGGAGGGCGGGCACGCGCCGCACGAGCTGTCCGACATGCTGCAGATCCTGGACCAGGGCGGCGCCACCACCTTCGAGGACCTCAACATTAACATGTTCCACTCGAACTTTGAATAGCGACTGTATGCACGTGTACCGTAACGACTGCCGCGCTTTCCGTCTCGCTCCCCCTCGGCTTGGGCGATCGATGCGATTCCAAGACTTGAATCTCTGAAGACGAAGATGCGATACCAATAATTTAGGTTATTTTTCGGTGAATAGACCTGTGAATGTTTGCTTTGATTTCCAACGTTGCAAATAATGACTTTGATTTAATTTTAAATCTACTTAAAACAATATTTCTTCACCGTGTTCGATTATGGCAGATATTATTAAAGTTATTTTCTGTTTATAAACGATAAAAAAGTACTTAAGTTAAAAAATGTATTAATAAGTTCATAGCTAAACATGCTAAGATTATGTATGTTATTGTTTCGATAAGTGCAGTTATTTTGGTTACTTTTATTGTACTTCAGTATTAGGAAATTTATTAAATAGATATGTTAGATAGTATGGTATTCATTGTTATTATTAGTTTATTTGGCGCTATATGAATTAGTTTTGAATTATTTCCTGTTCCACAACAGTTTTCTCAGACACTCAAAAGATTACTTGTAAATAGGAGTACTATCACTAACCATTTTTAAATTATAAAATTATGATTTAGCTCGTTCCATCCAGTTCTGGTTAACTGACGACCAAATAATTATGTGTTTATGGAATCTGCTTTGTAACAAGATTATTATTGGTCTTGATTTGAAAAAGAAAATTTTATCAATCTACAATCGGATCAAGTGGCATAATCACTTACTTTTCAAGATACTATTTGTTACATTAGTAAGCTTTTTGTAATAAGGCTGTAAGTTTATGAAATACTGAAATTAAACATTTAATTTCGTTTGTCACAATAATAATAGGTACAAATGTACATTTATTACGCCTTAGTCCGAGCTCTGCATGCAGATTTACAAACAAATTGTCTATACCGACCGACATTCGATCTTTCTTCTATAACAACAGTACATCTATTAACGTAGTTACATGAGCAGCTGTGTTTTTCTATACATCTGTCGACGTTATTACAGCAAAATTAAATATTGTCCTGGTGTCTCCTTAGTTTCTTAACTTTGGTCAACCACCTACATTTTAAAACTGATTATTTCTTAAAATTATACTTTTTTATTCTCATTTATTGGGTAATTTTAGTATATGTTAATTTTAATTAATCGAATCGATGATTTATATTAAGAAGATACATAAGATAGAGAGATATTAATATTTTTATGTAATGCATTTAAGAGTAATTTTTTTCATATTATTTTTTTTTGTAATTTGTTCATTGTAGGTTTATCAGAATTTTGTAAAATGACTTTTTCATTAAACATGAAGTACACGAAATTAATGTGTTTCTATTAATAATATCACTATCCTTTCACACATAATTCAGTAGAGTTTCATTTACAACATTCGCGCCACTTTTGTGGGCTAATAATTCCCAGTTTCTCAAGTCTCTTGAGACATGGCCACGCTGGCCACGCACTGCAGATTGATTAAATGAAAAGCAGATTCTTAAATATTGCCTTTTTTTGAGGCTCGGAATAAGTGAGCCATTAAAATTGATTTATTTCATCGAAGATTAGACATAGGGTTTCAAAATTTTCACAGAAGATACATAATATTTCTAATAGACATCCGCCACTGCAATCACAGACAGCGCCTTTCTTAAGCGGTTGAAGAGCTATAGTTCCAAAATACTGGACTGTCCTGTCGATGACATTGACAGTGGGGCGCCACCGTCAATACCGGATCGCTGATTCAGATTTTTGCCATGTTGGAAACCATATAGTTGAACGATGGTAGCGCCCCCCTGTCATTGAGTTTGGCGGGACAGTTCAGCGTGGGTCATCTATAGAGGCTATTTTCGATTTTTACAGAAACCCATCTAATTCATATGCCGAACTTTACCGCATACTTACAGGGGGCACAAAATGCCACTGCTTGACTATGGAAAGGCACAAAATAATACAGGTTGGAATTTTGTAATGCCACCTGGAGGGAAAGTACTCTTAATAATGTAGATATACAATTTTACTCAAAGAAAACATTATTTTTGAAATGTTACGATACTTTAAATGTGGCTGGCTAATAGGTAAAAATCATGCCGCTGCGGTAACGTTTTCAAGCATTACCGCAGCGGAATCCTAAACCTTATTGGGCACAAATTCTAGATTTGCGGTACATTTACAGGATATAAGGCACTAACTTTTCCATAAATGCAGTATGCACATCAAAATGCACATCTTGATCACCGTTACCATGGCCGCTACGCTGCGGTAACGCATACAGCAACCCTGTCCTGTAAGCTGAATAAATTGTCATCTTAATTTTAATTGTGGCTCCAAGTCCGTGAAAACATAAACTTAAAAAAAAAGATAATGATATTGACAAGTTTGACAGTATTGACATTTGACATTTTTGTGTTATCGCGATTCTCGTACTCCGTGTTTTTCGTATTTTAAATTTAATAAATATTATTTTGATTGTCTCAGGTGGAAAAAATAGCTTTATGTCACAGATATATCTAGAAAATAAATAGTGTTGTTTATAAAATGTTGTAGAGTACTCAATAGTCTCAAGAGATATCATGGCTAAGGCTGGAAAAACAGCTCAGGAATTCATTCAGAGCTCGTTTTCGCCCATTGTAGCTGTATTATGCAGTCCAAAAGTGGAAAACGTAGTGTCCAAAAATAATCTCACGTTTCCAGAACTAATACAACCGTTTTCTACTTTGGACTGGGAAGGTAAAAGTATTTCCCTTTCTTAATCTTTTTTAAAGAAATTATTTTATTTATGTAATAACATTAATGTATGCAAATTTAGGACAATTTCGGGAACCAGGAGGAAGTTCATGTAGTGTTAAATCTTGGAAACTTATCATAAGAGATGTGAACTGGAAACCTTTACAACCAACTGATGCAAGAAGACAGCTGAACAACGCTGTTTTACACAATTTTAACGATAAAACCGTTTCCCTTGATATAGGTGAGACAAATACTATAATTAATTTTACTGTAAAGTATCTTTATTATGGTCTAAATTTTAATTCTAATTTCTAGATGGGCGAAAATTTGATGTTTCCCAAGCAACTCCATGGTTTGACGCTTGGAGAGAAACTTATCTTGAAGTGCAATTTCCTTCTGATCATGAATTTACCAAACATTTTTTGTCATGTATCATTGTTGGTTCAACACAGGATGAGAACATAATTGATTGCTTTAATTCATTAAACCAGCAATATGCTCAACTTCAGAATATTACACCTCCTAAATTACCTAAATGGTTTAACAATGGAGTTTTGAAGTCATATCTACTTCTACATGATGTTTCAAGTATGGCTAAGGATAAGTATGTATACTACAATGGTATATTTAAATCTTTTACTTTTACGTACTTAATTGTTTTAAAATGTGTCTTATATCTTTACAGGGCTGATGCTGTATTTGAAACTGTAAAACAAACATTTGGTGCTAACAATTGTTTTATGCTGTCTATAAATTCTAAGAGCAACATAGACCCAACTTTAACAAATGATTATTGGGCACAGTATATTACTAGAACAACTGAAACCAATGTAAGTTTTCATCTTTCCACAAGGTTTTGCTTGGTTTTATGATAATCTGTTTGACTGTAATTGCTTTATAAATTGTCAAAAAGTTATTTAAAGTAATTGGTCATATACATTTTCATTGAATTTTTTTTAGAATGAAATGGCATCAGCAACATCTAATCTTCCTACTACACCACTGGAAGCCCAGACACCTCTAAACCAGTCTGTTCCAGCTATACAATGTAAGTTAAACTTAATTCTATAGGGCAAAGGTGTTATTAATCTAAGAGGGCAAATAACAAAGAACCATCAGCATTTCTTGAAATGATTTGTTATTCAATTAATTAATTGTTTTTTTCTAGCTGATGACAGTAACATCCTGACATCTTCCAATCAAGATACTTCACATCCACTTACAGAAAGTGATGTGTATGATAATGCTAACAGTTTACAGGTTGGTAATCCAAATGACACACGCCTTTAGACTTAATCACTCCTAACAACCCTAACCTGAAATATAGCTTAATTAATATAAATAAATCTTAAAAACGCTGTCCATGTGGTCTACTGCATTATGAAACTGTTATAATAATGTTATAATAATAAACATTTATGATCTCTTTTAGACACATTCCTTCTCAGGTAGTTCAGAAAGCATGAGTGTGACAGGAAAAGCTATTGATTACTCATCTGAAGTACATGGTGCTGCTTTAAATGCCAATGACATTGAAGCCATTAAGAAATTCCTGGTTGAATATGCTTCAAAAGCATTGTTGCCCTATTTAGAAAAACAGATTTCTCTACTTTCTGAAGTTGTAAGTATTATTGTTTTATTCTGGTTTGTAATTAAGACAATTTTTAATGTATAATCTCTCATGTGGAATTTAGTTTTGAATTTTGAAAGAGTAATTTTATAAATATACCTAAAATAATCTAAAATTGTCTTATAAAAATATTAAACATTAATTTTCAGGTAGCAAACAGAAAAGGGGTAAGCCGGTCATTACTTTCTGCAACTAAAAGGTGGTTTGGTACTGGAAAAACTGGAAATACTACTGCAAATAACACAGTCATGTAAGATATTACAGCTTAAATACGAAAACCTGTTTTTTTGTTTGCAATGTTAAAGAATATTGAATTTCCAGATATACAAATGACTGTCCCGAGTTGCAATTAAGGCGACTAGGTGACCTTTGGTTTATGTGTGGACAGTGGCAGCGAGCATTCGACGCCTACCACACTGCAAAAAGAGAGTTTTACGCGGACAGTGCATGGCTTTGTTATGCCGGAGCCCTTGAGATGGCCGCCATAAGCGCTTTCATGTCAGGAGAGTCTAATAGAAAAACACATGGATATATGGAAGAGAGTATAACAACTTATCTAAATACATGCAGGTAATATAATAGGGATGTTTCCTGGGTCAAAAAGCAAGAGTTTTAATTAGTCCGTCAGTTAACTTATCAAAAAATACTCTACACGTATTTTTCACTTTTTCAAACTAATGAAAATTTAAAGAGATAAAGCGCGCCAAAGTTCATAAGAAGAGGCCCGTGACGACAATGCTTGCACAAAAGTGCCGCACGTTGTGACGTCGTGCGGAACTTCAACGCACCATAACTATGTAATTATTTGTTAGATTGACAAATAAAAATATATGTGTCGAATATTTTTTGATATTAAACATGACGGACTAAAAAAATTTTTTTAGGAAACTAGCCTATTCTATTAAATTGATTTTATTTGCTACACTACAGATGTACTATGTGTACTTTAAACCATTTTTTATACTTATTTCAGAATGGTTCAGTATGCAGTAAGGGCAACACTATTATCAGTTCTGTGCCTGGGTGGGTCAGGACTCCCTGGGGAAGCTGCAAAACAGCTCATTCGTATGACTTCTGAGGATAGTGACCTCCGAAGTGCTATGTTGCTAGAACAGGCGGCTCTATGTTTCTTATCAGGGCCAGGGACCAAAGCTATGTGCAGAAAATATGCATTCCATATGGTGTTGGCAGGACATAGATTTTCGAAGGCTGGGCAGAAGAAACACGCGTATAGGTGTTATAAGCAAGCATATCAGGTATGTTTACTTTTATAACACAAACGTAAAACCACGCCTCTGTAATACCTTCAGCACAGCTGTTGCCACAGTCTTATGGACGTGAGAGTATGGGCGCGGTTGGACTTTTTTTTATAGTGTAAATAAATAGGCCACTACAAGGCTAGTTTCCTAGCCATGCGTTACCGTAGATCTCGTAACTGGATGTAACGTCAGCGTCAAATATTTCGTGGCACTCAAAGTGGCTAGTTGATAACTCAACCTTATTCCAATTGTAACAAAGACGTTGTCGCGGACCGGTCTTGACACGGGAGGAGACGTGCGGGAGGAATCCCACCACCACGAGCAGCGCGCCGTCCGCCGAGCGCGCCAGACACTCGCTTGGGCCCCCAGCCATACATAGCACGTACTACTCGTTCGGACCGTCGTGTAGATACTTAAACCTAATTCTAAACGGCTAACAAACCAGCCCTATCGATATACAGTCCACTCTTTACAGACGTGGACCGAACTTTTTGGCTACTTCTTCTTCTTCTTTTTATGTCGAGAACAAACCTATACAGTGTCAGCCCAAAACTCCGCTACAAGAGTGGCTACTTTGGGTGTCACTATTTGACGCTTATTGTACGCTTATTGACTGGTTTTTAAATCGATTGCAACACAAAAGTTTAGTATTGAGAGTTTGAGACTTTCATTTAAACTGTTCTCACAGGTTTATCAAAACAGCGGCTGGCGTCTCTCCACCGACCACGTGCAGTTCGCACTGGGCCGGCTGGCGGGCGCGCTGAAGTTAACTGGTGACGCGGTGAGCTGGCTGGCCGCGCCGCTCGCGCCTTCCAGTCACCAGCCGCCGCACCAGCAGGACGCCTTCCTGCGCGAGTACATCCTCGCACATCAGGTTAGTGGAAGTAATTGACACTGCCAATCCGCCGCTTTGATTAGTAATTTAGTACACTGTAATATATTAGTATTATATGTTTTGCCATATTTTTAATTAATTAAAGATTAGATTTAGTAACACTATAATAGATTAGTATTATACATTTTGCCTTATTTTTTAGTTAATGTGTAATTTTTTCTTTTTAATAAGAAAAAATATTGAAGTTCATGTCCATGCTTCAATTTATTGTTTTTGTAAAATTAAATAAAACAGATTACGATTATTATTTTTTTAAACATCCTTGCATACAATTTTTATTTTATTCATGCAAACCAGTATGTTTCAAAGGTAAGAACATTTTATAATTATTGAGCACAGTTTTGATAGTCAAAATACGGTGTTAATTCATTCATCGTCATTATGCGTCAGCGTTGTTTACTTCACTCTGCAGCCAACAACCTGTAAAGTTTTCAATAAATAGACATGTTGACACCCACATTGATGGGGGCGTTTGGCGGAAAAAAGCGCTTGGAAGCAAAATGGCTACTACGCTGTCACTGCTAAAAAAATGAATGAAACCTCACTAATTTGAAGTTAGAAATGTGTCCTAGCCGCAAACTAACGTAGCCATCGCCATTATGCTTACAAGCGCTTTTTTCCGCCAAACGTTCCCAAAGTTTTTGTGCTGTACTATCGCCAACAGTGTTAACTGCCCATCGAAAGTCATGTCATCTCGTTCTATTGCAAAGAATCGCCATTTGATTAGAGCGAGAGCAAAAACGTAAATGGATAGTTAACAGTGTGGGCGTGTGTACGACCAGCAGCTATTAAAAAAAAACGATTTTTTACACATCTTATAACTTTATGCAAGTTTCTCATGATCACATTATATTGCTTTGCATTCGAACAGCAATGGATCGAGAGCTGCGAGGAGTTCCGCTTCCGCCTGCCGCCGCTGCCGCTGCCGCTGCTGGCCCGCGGCGCCACGGCCGTGCTGTGCGTGGGCCCCGCGCCGCTGTCCGCGCCCGGCCGCGCGCCCGCCTCCTCCATCGCGCTGCACGACGCCGCCGCGCCGGTCAGTATGACGTCACCAGTGTTCAGGCAGTAATGGATCGCGAGCGGCGAGGAGATCCGCTCCCGCCTGCCGCCGCCGCCGCTGTCCTCGTCAATATTACGTCACCAATGTTCAAACAACAATGGATCGAGAATGGTGAGGAGTACCGGTCCTTTTGGCCTTTTTTACCTTCGCCTTTTTTTTAATTAAAATTCAACCTTCAAAATGATGAGGCAAGATAAAGAAAATTGATTTGATATGCAATATTAAATGCAAAAATGTTTAATTAACCTTTTTATTGCTCTAAAGCGCGTAAAGCACCATGCAGTGATTCTGCCAACGTCAGGCCAACCTTTGAAAAGTCAGTCAGTCAACTTCATATTAAAAACGCCGAAGTAAAGCGATTTCGGATACTAACTTTGCCTAGGAGGTCTGGTTTACACATCCAATCTGTGCTTGTAGACTGCCGCGTCACAGACGTAAGTATATTTAATTAACTTTAATTTGTCTATAGGCCGGAGAAGATGATCGATACTGGCACAAACTGGAGGAAATGCTGCTACAGGTAGCACAAGGCAGTGTACCTATGATATTTAAACCAACGGTCGACCTGTATGTGGAGGGCACTGATGCTAATCCTATAGTGCCTAAAGGAGGTGAGTTACAAAAATATTTTATTTATAATTAAATTATGGCTCCTTGTGACGTACTATGTTTACTAATGTCTTGTCAGCCAGTTAGCAAAATAACTTATGAAAACCGACTTTGATTTCAGAGCCAATCCAAATAGCAATCACTCTGAGAAATCCTCTGAAGATATCGTTAATCCTAAAAGATGTGGAATTGCTGTGGCAATTTATTTCTAACCCAGAATACGATCAGAACATAGATCATGAAGTGCTAAATAATGAGCCAGTAGTGGCCGCCGGGAGTACGCTAGAGAGTAATGTCATTGTGGGACAGAAAATCAAGTCTGTTCTTTTTGAAGGAGACTGCGAGAAAGTTTTGACGTTTACTATAACTCCTTTATGCGTTGGACAGATAAATATTCATGGCTTGGCTTACAAGTAAGTAAATCGTAGTACACAAATGATAAAATATGAAATTGATACGACATGTAATAATTTTAAATTTTAATTTCAGATTGATTAATGCTGGCGAAGGAGGCAATGAAACTGGTAATGGTACTATGATCTCAGGAAAAGTTGACCTTACTAGTCAAAACAGTGTCGACAAACGTCTTCAAATCAAAGTTATTCCAGAAGCACCTTGTTTACAGGTAGGCAGATAATGTTTTGTGATATATCTTTACTAGTAGATTATGTTACATCATATAAATAAAATTGTTACTTCGACGTTGCAGATGACTTTCACTGAAATGTCGCCGGAAGCGATCAGTAACGAGTTGAGGATCATAGATGTGGAGTTAAGAAATGTGGGTCCGGTAGACATGAAGAACGTACACATTGCGGTGTCGCACCCGGACTGCATCTCGCTGATAACCGAGGATGCAGGCGATAACTTCAAAGCGCTGTACGACGAAAAGTATCGGGAACTACCGCCGTTCAATGGTAAAAAGTTAAGATATTATCTTAATTAATCCAAATCCTAGTGAAATGTATGTATTTAAAGTGCACGAATAATTAATCGACCTCGATACTTCACTTTTATAGTTTGCGACTCGTTTGTAGGTGTTCATTTCACTTTCATTTAATTTCGAGTTAGAATAACAGTAACACTTAGCCATTTCGTAAAGTTGCCGAATCCTCATTAGGGCTTTAGCTGAAAAACATGAAAAAGATCATTCGTTCTCACGTATTTCGAATGTATTTAAACGCTGCTTTATTTCTTGACAATGCATTGAGGTCATTGCGTTCTTTTGCTATTCAAACAAATTCTTTCAGAGCAGTTTGACACCACCAATCAATTGACGTACTTTTTAAAACTGTCAAAACGACACTCCCATAGATTTTGTACGGCAATACTAGCATGTGACGTCACAATTTTATCAACTCAATGAAACTACTTTTTTCAATTATAATGCAACCAAAAATCGTAATTTACAGGTAATTAAAAATTAATTAAGTTTTAAAGACCAGAAGGAAGTGTCTTTTTTAAAAAGTAGTGCTTTAGAATTATTGGGAAATGGTGTCAAATATCCAATTATTCCACTGCGTAACGTGCGTAGAATTTGCATTATCATCGCGTTATTGTCATTAAAAAAATGTGTTCGCAGACGAGCGAGCAGCGCGCGCGGCGGCGTGGCGAGCGGCGAGCGCGCGGCACGTGTCGAGCGCGGCGGGCGTGGTGGCGCGCGCCGCGTGCCGCCGCCTGCGCCTGCTGCTGCGGCCGCGCGCCGCCGCGCCCGCGCTGCGCCTGCTGGCCTACTACGAGACCGGCGCCGCCGCGCGCCCCTACCGCCTGCTGCGACACGTGTTCCGGCTGCAAGTCGCCGTGAGTTGCCACATTACGTGACCGACTTTCGCGCGACGTATAGCGCGCGTGGTGCCTTTACCGTGGTGCCTTTAAAAAAAAAAAAGTATATAAGTAGTATATCCGTTAAGCTAGCACCCATAACACAAGCATTAAGTTGCTTACTTTGGGGCTAGCTGGCGCTGTGTGAAATTGTCCAAAGATTATTATTATTTATTTATTTATTTACTGTGCGATAGGGATTTCTTTGTTTTAAATTTAGAACTGTGGCCCAATTCACGTATCAAAACTTCAACGACATGCAAACAATTTGAATGTCAATTTTCGTATAGTTCCAAAATACTGGACTGTCCTATCGATGACATTGACAGTGGGGCGCCACCGTCAATACCGGATCGCTGGTTCCGATTTTTGCCATGTTGGAAACCCATGGGGAAACCATATAGTTGAACGATGGTAGCGCCCCCCTGTCATTGAGTTTGGTGGGACAGTTCAGCGTGGGTCATCTATACTCACGTATTAATCGCCCGATTTTGTTTCGATTTCTTTTTTATGCCTATTGGATTGTGCCTCCGCGGTATTCACCTATCCTACNATATTTATTTATTTATATTTATATATCTTTACTAGTAAAGCCTGGTCCGTGAGCATGTAGAATCCCGTCCAATGACCCCAAGTTACCCATCCTTATCGCTCGCGCGTAATTATATTGCTGTCGCGACTGTGCGACGCGCGCCCGCAGTGAGTGTGCGAGCGCGACAGCAACATAATTACGTGCGAGCGACAAGGATATGCAGCTTGGGGTCATTGGACATAATTCTACGTGCTCACGGACCAGGCTTTAGATTATGTTACATCATATTAATAAAATTGTTACTTCGACGTTGCAGATGACTTTCACTGAAATGTCGCCGGAAGCGATCGGTAACGAGTTGAGGATCATAGATGTGGAGTTAAGAAATGTGGGTCCAGTAGACATGAAGAACGTACACATTGCGGTGTCGCACCCGGACTGCATCTCGCTGATAACCGAGGATGCAGGCGATAACTTCAAAGCGCTGTACGACGAAAAGTATCGGGAACTACCGCCGTTCAATGGTAAAAACTTAAGATATTAATCCAAATCCTAGTAAAACATATTTCATGATGTGTTCTGTACAAGTACTTATGTTTAGTCGACCCCGATACTTCACTTTTATAGTTTGCGACTTTATTTCGAGTTAGAAATAACACTTAGCCATTCTTGTAATTTCGCCGCCGGGATTTAACTGAAAAAACATGAAAAAGAACAATTTCATCCTCACGTATCTAAAATTTGGTTTCCCTGTGTGATCGAATCAGAAATGAAGAGATCCGCAGGAAAACTAACCTGACCAATATAGCCAACATAATTACCATTAACAATGTAAAAATCAAGTAGCAGTGGGCGGGGCACACAACTCTTTTGGGGCAACACAGCTTTTGGGGCAAAAAAGTTCTCGATTGGCGGCCACGGGCCGGAATGGTAGAGGGTAGACTGTAGCTTGGGCAGACCCCCCACTAGGTAGAACGACAATCTGGTGAAGAGAGAAGAACCTGGATGTGGTCAGCGCAGGACCGGTCGTTATGGAAATCCTTAGGGGAGGCCTTTGTCCAGTAGTGTACATTTGGTTGAAGCTAACGAATGTATCGTAAATATGTATTTAAACGCTGCTCTACTTGTTGACAATGCATTGAAGTCATACATTGATATCATTGTATTGTTGTCATTAAAAAATGTGTTCGCAGACGANTTAGGTTTAATCGGATGCCAGTGAAAACGTCAAAAATGACAAATCGCTGAGTTGCGATCCTATCAAGTAATCGTTCTATTGAAATGATACGTGAATATGGATTTAGAACTGTTTTTCAAAAGGACGTCAACGACATTTTGACTGTTGCAAAATACGTGGATTGGGTTACTGGACGGCTCAGTGTATGATGTCCAAGAATATTTATTTAACACTAGCTTTCCGCCCGTGGCTTCGCCCGCGTGGAATTTTGTCTGTCACAGAAAAACAATATCGCGCGCGTATTTGCTCACCGTTTAGACCTACCCTGGACTACGACAAACATTTTAAAACCAAAATCAGCTCAATCGGCCCAGCCGTTCTCGAGTTTTAATCAGACTAACGAACAACAATTCATTTTTATTTATATAGATAATAGTTAATATAATAGATAGATTATTTGTTTACTCTTCTAATGTGACATTTTTGATTGCTCACAGGAAGCGGTGGAGGTGTCGGTTACGCCCCGCCGAAGCTTAAAAACGTTCGACGGTGAAGTTCTTGAGAATTTGTTTTTGGCTGTTGAGTTAAAAAATATATGCAACGAAAAAGAGGATAATGTCGTTGTAGAAGTGTTGGAAGCGTCACTACTGAGCAGACAATGGAAGTTGACGGGCCTCACGAAGGTCGCGGATAAAGTGAACCCGTTGGCTGTTCATGAAAGACTTCATCTCATTTTCAACGGTCGAAGGATTTTTGAAATGCTCCCGGAAGAAAAAGTCGAACACACTTGCCTTAAAGTTGGTTCTACCAATCTTGACTCCAGTTTTGCGTCGTGCTATAACTTTATAACAGATTTCAAGCCTTCCTACCTTGATACCACAGATGGCAGTCAAGAACAACAAAGGCAAGGATTGATTCAGTCGATGTTTGTTATACGATGGAAAGCTACTAACAAATCTAATGGAAAATCTACTTTTGGCCAGAATTGCTTGTGGCTAGAATGTTTTGCAAAAACAGTGTCTCGGAACAAAGATCCAATTTCGATAGATTTACCAACCTTGCAGCTCGACGATGGTGATAACAAAAAGGACACGAAAGATCCTAAGCAAAAAGTTCGGAAGGATAATGTGATTTTCCGCTTAGAGCACTGTGATACTATTCAACATGATTTTAAACACAGAAAATTGTGTTTAGTGCCAATAACAATTAATATTGTCAATTGTTATGGAGTTCCAGTTACAGTATTCATAGATATGTCTAAACAACAGAGCAGGTAAGTGATCATCCCATGAAACTTAGTAGTAAATAACCCTATTGAAAAATTGTTTCATAAAACTATGTCCTACTTATTTTATCGTCTTGCTTAATATGTTGATTGAATTGTTGACTTCTTGTTACTTAGAATAATTTATTTGTATTCTAGTAGTNTTAAACCACTAGAGATAATCTAATAAAAAAAATATGACCTGAAAGCTACATTTATGAGGATTCTAAAAATATAACATTGTATGGTACTTTTTTCGCGAAAAGTAGGTGAAAAAAATTTTTTCTTCAGGACACAGCGGGAGAATTTTATTGCGCATCGGAAAAAAATATTTATTTTATCCATGAATTCATACTATTTGGTTCATAAACAAGCAAGGATTATTATTTTAGAATTTATTTAGAGTTGCTAGCATATCAATCTACCATGATTTGTATTTTTTCGTCAATTGATTTTGAACTCTATGTGTGAGACATAAGGTTGAAAATACCTTAAATACATTTTAATACCGAAAATATCATAAGAAGAAAGCACTAAATAAAGAACTTTAATTTGTCTAAACGTCTTAATGATTATTATTATTTTAATTAACACTTTTATTTCTACATACTACGAGTATTGTACCAGTAATTTAACGGAAAGGTAAGTGTGAGGAAAATGAGGTTTCACAATTATAGTACGAGAGATATTTTTAGCACAAAGGTTACGGCTGTGACCGTTTTAGTTGTATTTTTCAGACAGCACCACACCAGCTTCTGCACTACTTCTTGCACTTACATCTCACCATTTCCAGGCAAGGCTCGGCAGCTACGGGCAAACCGGTCCATGTAGGCTCCATGTTGCTATCGACTCTGGTCCACCCCCAACCAGTCGGGTAAAGGGAAGACTGAGTCCGTTGCTTGCAACTAATCCTATACGCGAACCCCTTGGATTGATCTAATAAGTAAGTGGATAGATCTTGAACAACGGACGATTAGAAAAGAGGACCAAAATCCCAACAGAACAGCCTAATCTGGTTTACTGACAGCTCAAAGATGCAGTTGCGGCGTAAGGGGGAGGTGGTGGGGGCGGTCCGCCCCGGGTGCCAAGCATCAGGGGGTGACACATGTCGCACAGATTAGTACTCACTGGCGCATCTGCATAGCAAGTCTGCGGTCTATGTCATTGTCTTTCAATCTTGGAATCGGTAGGTAACCTCAATATCGTGGGGGTTACCAGGGGGTGCCTTAGGACTTACGCCGCCACTGCAAAGATGGCCTTGGGAACGGCAACGGGCGTCTACTGTTAACACTTCAAAGATAGTGAACGCTTAAGGAGGTTTGCTACAGTGTTTCAAACTGAATTCTACGCTATAATTATGTGTGCACTAAAGAACAGGGGTGTAAAAACGCAATATTTACATCCTGATCCACAGCCAGGCAGCACTCAAACAAAAAGCCATCGCCTCAGTGAAGCTTGAGTCTAGAATTATTCTAGATGCAATCTTAAAGATGAACAAACTCGGAAGGCTTGAAAAAGTGTCCGTGATGTGGGATACCTGGACATACACGGATCAAAATTAAATGCAATGGGAGAGCCGACAGTCTAGCGAAACTAGGGTCAGAGGCGATACCTATTGGGTCAGAACTGATACTTACCTTTATCTAACAGCATACCTCATGGCTATAATATGGCCATATCCAAGAAGCACAGTGCTGAATGGGAAAGCTCCAACGATATAAGATAAGCCTCTCCAAATCATTCCTAAAGGGAAACACAGGGTCATGGAGAAAACTCATTAAGCTGAAATAAAAGGTAAGCCCAAGCAATTACTGGTACGCAAACTGGGCATTATGGAACGAACCACATGTCCCACAAAATGGGCCTAACAACAGAAGACAGCTCTCGAGCATGTGGAATACATGTGGGGTCCATGAATAAATTCTGTAAGGATGGGTCTGCTTGGGTCAGCATATCCGGCATCAGAAGACTTAGATGATAATTTTAGTTAGATGGCTTTCACTCAGACGCTTAATTCACCTAATGGATAGGATTTTTTTGGATGATAGGGAATAAAAAAGGGAGCATAAAGACTCTATAGAGTCTAGCCTAGGTCTAAGCGTAGCGTCGCTGTGGACTACGCTTAGACCTAGCTTAGCTTAGGCCCTACATAAGATAACCCAGACAGCAGCAGCAGCTTTGTATCAGCATTGGCTACTGGCAGTATATCAAGGGACTCGCGTATAGGATCAGGTGCAAGCAACCGACTCAGTATTCCCTTTACCCGACTGGTTGGGGGTAGACCAGAGTCGATAGCAACATGGAGCCTACATGGACCGGTTTGCCCGTAGCTGCCGAGGCTTGCCTGGAAATGGTGAGATGTAAGTGCAAGAAGTACTGCAGAAGCTGGTGTGGTGCTGTCTGAAAAAAAACAACTAAAACGGTCACAGCCGTAACCTTTGTGCTAAAAATATCTCCCGTACTATGATTGTGAAACCTTATTTAACTCACACTTACCTTTCCGTTAAATCACTGGTACAAAAGTATGTAGAAATAAAAGTGTTAATTAATATAATAATAATCATTAAGACGTTTAGACAAATTAAAGTTCTTTATTTAGTGCTTTCTTCTTATATTTTTTATATTAAAATGAATTTAATGTATTTTCAACCTTATGTCTCACACATAGAGTTCAAAATCAATTGACGAAAAATTACAAATCATGGTAGATTGATGTGCCAGCAACTCTAAATAAATTCTAAAATAATAATCCTTGCTTGTTTATGAACCAAATAGTATGAATTCATGGATAAAATAAATATTTTTTTCCGATGCGCAATAAAATTCGCCCGCTGTGTCCTGAAGAAAAAATTTTTTTCACCTACTTTTTGCGAAAAAAGTACCATACAATGTTATATTTTTATAATTCTGATAAATATAGCTTTCAGGTTATATTTTTTTTATCACATTATCTCTAGTAGTTTAAAAGTAAACGACGTTTATTTAAAAAAAATACTTTTTGGTTTTTGTGAATTTTGTTCAATATTTCTATTTTTTTGTATGTAAAGGCAAAAAGTTTGTTCTAGAAATGAATTCGCCATCCTTTTATTATCTGAAAATGATACCACACTTGCCCTAATACCCATAGTTTTGAAGATATGGGCCTTAAAGTGAAGCGCGGCGGAAGGAAACTTGCCCCCCCTCCCCCTGCTACCACAGGGGGGGCTCCCGATGTCTACCGACGGAAATCCACTCAGGAGCACCCATAGAACCACTGTTGCAAAAATGAGCCTTCTATACCAAAGTGGAGGGGTCTCCATACAAATCATTGCACTAAATTCCCTACTACTAGTAGTTTTCTAAGGTGGAAGCTAATATTTTAGCAATCTTAGGTTTTTGTAATAAATGGCATTTTAACAAAAACCTGTTCAGATGTTGCGTCGCCATGATTTTTGTATGTAATGATGACGTTACTTTTTATAAGTTTACAAAGTAAAAAATATTTTTATTAACAAAGCCTTCAAAATAATTGAAAGTTGTTAACATTTTCATATTACATGCAAGGGTAAGCTAGTTTGCCTTTTCTTGTTTACCTAAATCCCCCATTAGCTTTGAATATGAGGTGGCTGCTAAATTCAAGGCATACAATTTCTACACCCTTTGAATGAACTTAACACATTGGTTTATTTATATACTTCTTTTTTCAGAGAGGCTCTCGGAGAATTAGGTTGGGCCGGTGCATTGAGTAACGCTTTAGATGCCGATGAAAAAAAGACGGGAGTAAGCGTTAGTCTAGAGAAATTCGAGTCTAGGCGTGTGCAAGTACGCGCTCTGTGTGCGGCCCCCGGGACCTACCTCGTAGGATCCGCTTTCTCCATTACTACTCTAAGAGCCGATAATCAGCAGCCTATCACCCACATGTCAAATAATACGTCTTTATTAGTTGTCCAGCAAGTATGTGTTTGAATCTATATTTTCGTTAACTTCAGTTACAATGTAGTTTTAAATAATTCTGATTTCATATTAGCAATAAACTATTTTATTTATATTTTTAAGTACCCAATAAACATATTTATGCTCTGAATTATATTACATTGCTTATCAGAAAACAATGTTTTATTCAAGATTCCAAAACCAACACGTCACACAAGTCATAAAATTAAATATTACTTTGAAAGGTTTTAATTAAGCTTAGAAGTGTTAATGTGAATTTCAATTATGATATGTCTGTTATATGCATTCTTGTGAATAGTTTTCTCTTTTTCGGAAGTAATAATGATAATTGGTTTTCATAACTTCAAAATTTGTATTTTGAAAGCATGAATTTACTACTACGAAATCTCAAACTTTGTTATCTTTTGGGTAAGTGCATGTTCGTCTACTGTTTTTATACTATACCCTATATAGGGTGGAATTTTGTAATGCCACCTGGAGAGAAAGTAACTCTTAATTCTGTAGATAGAAAATTTTACTCAAAGAAAACATTCCTTCATTTTTGAAAAAAAAAAAAAAAAAAAAAAACTACAAAGATTTCCTTTAAAAAATAACGTCTATCAATAAAAACATTCTGACTTTATAGATGACTCAGGCTGAACTGTCCCGCCAAACTCAATGACAGGGGGGCGCTACCATCGTTCAACTATATGGTTTCCAACATGGCAAAAATCTGAACCAGCGATCCGGTATTGACGGTGGCGCCCCACTGTCAATGTCATCGACAGGACAGTCCAGTATTTTGGAACTATACCATACTACTTGAAAGCGTTAAAACACAGGCTGGTGTCGGCTGTATACAGGGTGTTGATTTAAATCCTCGCCATTGTAATTTAGGTGATCTATTATGACTTGTATACGCATTAACCACAAAAAAAAATACAAATGAAAGTGGAATTTTTTGCGAGTATTTTCTGTGCGACATCAATCCTATTAATATCAACAATATTGCGATACGTTTACACTGCGGCATCATCACGAGCTACGCGGATCGCTCGTTTATCATGTCGGATAGCCTACTGAAGGAAGCCACGTAAAGTAGGTAATGTCAATAGGTATTTTTCTTTGACTAACTAAAGTTAAAGTTCGTTTTACATTTTTTTCGCACTCAATTTTTTTTACTGATTCGTGATCAGAATAAGCTACATAATCAACTCCCTAAATATGGCGAGGATTGAAATCAACACCCTGTATACCATTTACCAGCGGCGTTCATTACAATACATTCCCCAATGAGTGCTATCGTTTATTAACTGGCGCATGGCGCCACATGACCTTGCTCTACAGTGGCGCCATCCTGATGAGTGCAAATTATGCGATAGTCCTACCGCTTCACCGCTCACTAGTTGGCGCCACTGTCGTAAACAGAACCACTAGCAAATCAAAATAAAAAATATTTTATTCAATGACGACAGTACCTTATTCTACAGAGGCGCCAACGGCCAAGCTTTAGAACGATTTTTATATGGTTTCCAACATGACAAAAATCTGAACCAGCGATCCGCTATTGACGGTGGCGCCCCACTGTCACAATTTTGGAACTTTAATTTTTTTTTTTTTTGGGATGGACTGTCCCGCTGAACTTTAATTTATTTTTAAACTCTTGAGCACAAACCATCTAATCTGTGGCACAAACTAAAGACAAATCTTATTATTGGATTCAGGGTATGGAAACTTCCATACAACGGTCATTGAAGTGAAACTTGCTTCCAAACAGCGACATCGGTGAATAAATTCAAATACTTTTTAACTACTCTAAAACGGTCTAGATGTCGCTGCTCGTGTTTTCTTCATATTTTCATTTTTTTTCTTAATTAAAATATATTTGAGAATATTGTTAATTACAATGTGAAAACTTTTTTTAAATGAAATTAATTTGTTTTAATTTAAAACTGAACATTAACATTTTTGTTATAATTTACATAATAGAGTAGTAGAAATTACTATTTAACATATGGCAACTTTGTTTTTCCCATACTCTCTAATCTGTGGTTTTTCCTCCAAAATGGCCGGTTTTGTTTTTGTTATGTTAAATGCATTCTTGTTTTCTTATCCATCATTTAANTAAATATTATGTTACCTTTAATGAAGATCATTCATAATTTATCCGTAGATCAACTAATATAGACCCAATAATTAATATAAAGATAAAATATATTAAAAAACATCATTTATTTTTAAAAGTGCACATACAAAAAAGATCAATTAGTTTTTAGAGGATCAAATAATATTGTCCCTTTTATTTTTAGGACCAGATTTGTATGAGAATATATTTTTCAAAAATGATGATATCGAATTCTGACTGTACCATACAGTATGGTACAGTCAGAATTCGAGTATGGTCCATACTACTTGAAAGCGTTAAAACAGGCTTGTGTCGGTTGTATACAGGTGTTGATTTCCATCCTCGCCATTGTATTTCTTTAGGTGATCTATTATGACTTGTATAATATATACGCATTAACCACAAAAAAAAATACAAATGAAAGTGGAATTTATTGCGAGTATTTTCTGTGCGACATCAATCCTATATCCTATTAAAATCAACAATATTGCGATACGTTTACACTGCGGCATCACGAGCTACGCGGATCGCTCGTTTATCATGTCTGATAGCCTACTGAAGGAAGCCACGTAAAGTAGGTAAATGTAAATAGGTATTTTTCTTTGACTAACTAAAGTTAAAGTTCGTTTTTGATTTTTTTCGAACTCAATTTTTTTACTGATTCGTGCACAGAATAAGCTACATAATCAACTCCCTAAATATGGCGAGGATTGAAATCATATACCATTGTACCCTGTTACTGTATACCATTTACCTAACATCCCTGTATAAACGCGCTGGAGACCCGCGGCGTTCATTTATTACAATACATTCCCCAATGAGGGCTATCGTTTATGGCGCCACATGACCCTGCTCCACAGTGGCGCCATCTTGATGAGTGCAAATTTTATTATGCGATAGTCCTACCGCTTCACCGCTCACCAGTTGGCGCCACTGTCGTAAACAGAACCACTAGCAAATCAAAATCAAAAATATTTTATTCAATGACGACAGCAGTAGGTACCTTATTCTACAGAAGCGCCAACGGCCGAGCACTAAAACGATTTTTATCCCTCTACGCCACAAAACCTTGACATCATTTTAAGCTCTTGAGCACAAACCATCTAATCTGTGGCACAAACTAAAGACAAATCTCATTGGATTTGTCTCTATTGGCGCAAGTACACTATGCGGAAAATTGGCCGAGACGTAAGGCCTCAGCCTCGAGTTTAGCGGGCAGCGGGGCGGGAGCGGCGGCGGCGCGGGAGTGGCAGGATCTTATGCGTAAAATCAAATAGACCGGTTCTCGAAAACAGCGGCGCGGGAGCGGGCAACGGGCGGGCAGCGCACTCCTTCTTTTGCCCACAATAAATCGAGCGTTAGGAATAAATTTGAATCGAAATAAAATTGTCGCCGTTGTTCAGACATTTCGTTTGCGAATAAAAACAAATATCTCGANCAAATCCATTGTTTTGAAAATAATACAATACGTACACCATAAAGATAAATATTTTCAAAATAATGGATTTGAAAAAATTCTACATTGTACATCATAAAAACAATAATTCTTTGAAGGTTATGAGGGCCTATGTGTGCGTGAACTGTGTGTATGTGTGCGTGGACTTTATGTATGTATGTGTGCGTGTACTATGTGTGTATGTGAGCGTTACGTACGTAGGTTAAGTACAGCGAATTTAACACCAGGCTGTCAATTAGTAGGCTCAAAAATTTGACAGAGAGGGTTCTCTATTTCCTATGTATTACTTTTCTCTATGATTGGATTTGTCTCTATTGGCGCATGTACACTATGCGGAAAATTGGCCGAGACGTATTAGTGTGAACACCATTACGGTTACTTTCTCCTTCCCCCACCCCGTGCGTCGTCGCCTATACTTCGGTGCATGGAGACAGAGTCCCGATTACGGTAATTTTTAACGTGTCCAATCCAGACGCGCTTCTTCGATTCTGCGATACGAAATTACCGTAATCGGGGCTCAGGATTATTTTCGGTGTGCGATCTAGCGCATGCTTCGTCTCGGTCAATTTCCCGCATAGTGTACTTGCGCCATATCCAACTAGAAACATTTTTATATAATTAATTCAAGATTTAATATTGTTAGTAAATGAACTAAATAATTAATATTGATTAATTTAAATATTAATAAAAAAAAATTATTATTATAAAATATTAATTAAAATTTTGTATCAATACCGGTAATGTAACGTTAGGGATAACGTTATTTTACATAAAAAATGTCATGAGTCATTAATTAATTTTTTGTTAAAAAATTAAAATTAATTTTATTCTTTTTGAT
The DNA here is from genome assembly GCF_004193835.3 of Ostrinia furnacalis. Taxonomy (NCBI): domain Eukaryota; kingdom Metazoa; phylum Arthropoda; class Insecta; order Lepidoptera; family Crambidae; genus Ostrinia; species Ostrinia furnacalis. The sequence continues at coordinate 1,529,396 of NW_021130949.1, forward strand.
TATAAATATTAATAAAATTACTCTTTCTATGGTATATAAAATCGCTTAGATATTTTCATATCGATCTATCGATTACAAACATTTGGAATCGAATTGAATGAGTATTCGAATGAAAGAACTCGTAGTAGTAAAAGGGTGGGCGTCCATCTTGAATTTTGTTGGATTTGAGCCGGTTTAGATGTGATAAAAGTGAATTTTTTAGCGTTGGTTTTGCGTTAATCGTTAGTTTTCAAGAAGTTGTATGTTTGCTGAAACTGCTTGTTATTTAGATTAGGATTAACTACAGTAATGTGTTAGGTATGAATTTGTGCTGCAATATTCGACCATTTGACGAGTAATGGCGTGCGTTTTTCTCTCGGAAGACACTTTCAAATTTTATTTCATGTCGTCAGATCCTATGAATAGTTACATTAAGTGCTAGTGTTATATCATTGTGTTGGAGAAACTTTAATAGTTATGCTGCTCATACAATCGTGATATCTGTTGTACGAGAGTACTGAGCTGGATGTCTTTTTTAGGTTATATATCACAGTACTCATAATTGAACACTCGTAATCATAAACGCTTACGATACAGTGTGACAAGTTGGATGAATAGGCTTCGTGATAGTTAAATATGTATGGCTAATGTGAATGTTGAAAAGTGACGTGGAAAATATTTTTATTCACAGTATCATTACTCAAGACATATGCGATTTCCGGAAAGAGTATCGCTGATAAAACCCTAGGTTGGCAGAGGTATAGAACGATGGCAGTACCTAGTAGAGCAAGGGTATATGCCGATGTCAACTCACAGAAACCAAGAGAATACTGGGACTATGAAAGCTATGTAGTTGACTGGGGCAACCAGGAAGACTACCAGTTGGTTCGGAAGCTTGGGCGCGGCAAATATAGTGAAGTATTTGAGGCAATAAATATCACAAACAATGAGAAGTGTGTAGTTAAAATATTGAAAGTAAGTAATTTGTTTAACTTCTACATACACAACTAAATTACTATCATGTGCATAATTTGTATGAATTAAAAATAATTAAATTCTTTTTCAGCCTGTCAAAAAGAAGAAGATTAAAAGAGAAATAAAAATATTAGAAAACTTAAGAGGAGGCACAAATATAATTACTTTACAAGCAGTAGTCAAAGATCCTGTTTCTCGTACTCCAGCGCTTATATTTGAACATGTGAACAACACTGATTTCAAACAGCTGTATCAAACTTTATCAGATTATGATATAAGGTAAAACCCTTTTTAGTCTTGTTACTAAATGCTGTAATAATTTTGAATTCTTTTAATACCTCAACAAACATGGATACATTGGCAACTAAAGATATACTGAAATGTGCATGATTGCAAATATATCCTACATATAACCAGCAAAACTTATATTTCAGGTATTATTTGTATGAACTTCTGAAGGCATTAGATTATTGCCACAGTATGGGTATCATGCACAGAGATGTGAAGCCACATAATGTGATGATTGATCATGATAATAGAAAGTTGCGTCTCATTGATTGGGGATTAGCAGAGTTCTACCACCCTGGTCAAGAGTACAATGTTCGTGTTGCATCTAGATACTTTAAGGTGAGGCCTCCTGCTAATTTTGAGTGTATGGTACCATTTGAGTTCTTAGAAAATGTGTAAAATTAATGAATATTTGCAGGGTCCTGAATTGTTGGTGGATTATCAAATGTATGACTACTCATTGGATATGTGGTCACTAGGATGCATGCTTGCATCAATGATTTTCCGCAAGGAACCATTCTTCCATGGTCATGACAATTATGACCAGCTTGTACGTATTGCTAAAGTGCTTGGCACAGAAGAGTTGTTTGAATATTTGGATAAATATCATATAGAATTGGATCCCCGATTTAATGATATTCTTGGAAGGTATGTATAGTAAAATATTGACACACATATATTGTTTTCCTGTGTAAAAACATTCCTAATTTCAATTTCTTGTACACAGGCATTCCCGTAAACGATGGGAACGATTTGTCCATTCAGAAAATCAGCACTTGGTGTCCCCAGAAGCTTTAGACTTTCTTGATCGTCTTCTTCGCTATGATCATTACGAGCGCTACACTGCTCGTGAGGCAATGGATCACCCTTATTTCTGTAAGTATAGTTTTTTAAAAGGGTTTTATTTGTTAACAAACTTTTTTTTTGATCTGTCAAAGATGATGTTTGTTTTTTTTAGAAATACCCCCAAAATGATGTGATGGCACTCTTTTACTATTTTGCAGTAAATTATTAAAATTTGATGATCCTTTGTTTAAAATAATGTATAATATTAGTTTGCCTGATATTTTATAAATGAATTTTGTATGTAGGTAATCATAAAAAAAAATTTGATATTCCCCATCATGTGGAAACACATGTTGTAATGAAGCATTTGATACTTGGTTTGCATGGTATTGTGTGGTAACAGTTTTTTTCTATTTCAGATCCCATTGTTAAAGAACAGGGACGAATGGTGTCTTCTAATTCACCCACTCCAAATGCATTGCAAGGACCAATAAATGCAGCAGAGTAAATAAACGAAGAGTCAGTAAACTCTAAATATTGCTATGTATTGAATATATACTTGTACAAGATTCCAAATGAAGTCACTGACAAAGAAACACCAACAAAGAGGCCACTGAGGGTGTAAATATCTACACTAGGAACACAGTGAAGACATCATCTCTGTTAACCAACTTACTATAATTCCAATGTTTGATAAATGGAAATATAATTTGGAAAGACAATATAATTTAGTGTTTAATATTAGTAAATCTGGTTATTCATTGTTTTAAAAAGTGTTTATCTCCGGTATGAACTGGTTAAAGAAGTCCATGAAAGTGATCATGTATTCAGAATGTTACTTTGGTAGTATACTGTGGTGGGTGGGTGGTTTTTTGAAATTGTTAAAGTGAAACAAAATCACCTTTTTTTTTACAAGAGAATCAATAATATTTATTATTGATATAAAGAAAACATTTCGAGTTTCATTGCACTTGATCTTTTGCATTTATTAACCTATGGTATTGATATTGTAATTACTTGTATAATATAATATTAATAACATCTGCATACCATTTGCAAGTACTGGTTAGCGGCTTTTCGTTGGTACTGTATTTAAAATTTTGTATTTATGTAATAGAAGTTAAATGTAGATAATGTGTGATATAAATACAAAATTTTAACTTGATAAATTAATCGTTTTCTTTAATTACTTAGGTATTTTATAAAGAAGACCAGTAACTTTTAATTATTAGACAATGTCGCATTATTGTTTCTATTAGTATATATTTTAGTAAGTTACGTTAGCTGTTCTTTACAGAACTTTGACTTAATTTTATATAGGTTTGCATATGAAATTAAGTCGAATGTCCCGATTCGAACGTTGTCGAGTACTCGATACGAACTTGAGCCTCATCGATTATAATTTATTTTAGTGTGATAACTTGAAGTTGTTGCATCAAAATTTTCTTAATAAACAATACTAACTTTTGCCTGGACATTTTTTCGCTTATTTGTACTTAAAAAGTACATTCTGCTATATCCCTGTTGACATACGAAATTCGGATACACCGACATTTAATTTTGTTATATATATCCTGTTATGACTGCCTTTTAGAACTTAAAAATTGATTATGTGGATTTGATATAACTATTAGTTGTCAAATTACTAGTGTTTTTTAAAACGGAAGTACTTTACCATATAGATTTATGTCTCTCGTTGGAGAATCTCATCACAAGCCCAGTTTCCACTAAACTTATCAATCCTATTATAATAGCAATTTAATGCTCTTATCAAAATTGTAATAAAGAAAATATGAGTTTTTTTTAGCCTAGGCACAGACCACCGAGATGGCCGATAGTTGGGCACGATTTTAATTTGTATGAAGAATCGGCCGATAGCAAATCTGTGTATTGTCCGCACTTTCATACATCTCCATACTGATTAACAGCCCGACCAACTAAAAATCGGTGGTCTGTGCCTAGGCTCATGAGGATGGTGCGTCACGAAGTGCAGAACAGAAAACATCACTGAAATAAGGTTCTTAGGATTTCTTTCTGTCATCATGAGTGGTTGATGAACCTAGGATGTCTATTGCTGGGGAGTGGGGGCCTCCCCCAATGATTCGGATTGGCTGGTTGTTAGTGGCCCGCGTCCTGCGCCTTCCTTCAAATAGGGTCATCTGTCCACTTTGTGGGTGGAAGTCTACGTTGTGCTATATTCTAGAACTGCTGCCCTATATTTTCTTTGTACTCCGACTGAATCTAAAAATGTTTGGACCTCTATTAATATCATTATAAGTATGGAATTTGTAAATACAAATTTTAAATAATCTTCCGTTAACCCCCCGCGGTGGTAAAATAATAAGCTTTTGTTGATTCGATTGTGTTCCCATGTCCATCACCACGGTGTTCAGCGGCGCCGCGGGTTCGCGTTCCACGGGATCTCGAGTCGGCCAGTCTAACGGCTATTGTCGCTTAAAATTTATTCAGTCAACCAAATCGCCAAGTTCACTGCGATAGCATCAAGCATCCGGATTGTTATGATGCCATTCAAGATTCAATCCGTCAATATCACCCTGAATAGACTTCAGGGTGAAATTGACGGATTGAATCTTGAATGGCATCAGAATCGATTGCATTGAGTCTTACTAAAGTAAAGACTGGTGACAGACAGAAGTAGGGCTCGGACAGGCATCGGAATGAAACGGACGGCCGGAAAACGAATGTCCAATTTTAGGATATAACTCGCGGTTTCGTTTCAGTGGCTCCGGAGGACACCGGCACCGTCGGGTTTTGTGGGTAGGCCTCGTCCTCCCGGCGGGGATTCCCACATAAACCCACTGACTGTCTCCATCGGCCAGTTGGTATACGAAAGCATTTCCCTACAGAAAAAAGGCATCACTTTGTTATGCAGTGTAGTTTATGTAGCAGAAATAAATATTAGGAGGTGAGGAAATACAAGTAAGGTGCATATTTCGTCAAACCAAAAGTAGATTCCATCAGGTTCGATTCCTGGCGATTTTCAAGACTCGCGTCTGGGTGGACTGGGACTGGGAGTCATGAATGTTATAGTTTCAGACGTAAGTTCGACGATGATGCTGATGGCGTAAGCTTAGTGTGAAACTCCCAAGTGTCGGACTCGTGCATAGCATAGGCATTGTTGCACCTTTAATGTGGCATGAAAAGTAAACAAAGTTAAAAATAATATTTATTTAATTCACATAAATATTTCACAATATTATAAAACTTCTTTTAAACGCTCAGGCATAATATTTAAATCTATTTCTGAGAACATTTTACTACAAGTGTAACAAAGAGTTTGGTTAACATGAGGAAACATTGAATAAACAGTAGCTTTATTAGATAAATTATTCTCTAATGTCATGTGATCTTGTCCAGCTGAAATAGTGCTTGAGAAGTTAGTAGCTTCCAATGCAGAGAGCTTATTACTGATCTCACCAACATCACTCTGGAAAAACAATATTCATTGTAGAAATTAAAAAGATAAATCCATAAATGTACATACACAAGAATGGCTGGACAGATTTTAACAAAATTAAGGTAGCAGACTGATTATTTCATTTTAAGAACAATAAAATCTTACATGCTTTTTTTATGTATCATTACCCACCTCACAGATTTCGCAATTATTGCATTTTTTGGTTCCAATACCAATTTTATCTGCAGTTTTACAAACTGTGGATACTGTTGCTTGATAATTTTCTTGCAAATCAATAACAAAGTTCTTTATAACAGTTTGAAGGCAATTTTCTTGATTGATGGGACTACTAGTTAGTGCAATATCAAGCTGGTTTATTTTTATATATTGATCTATTTCTTCTTGGCTTATATCTTTTATGGGTCTTAATATTTTAATTTGACTTCTGTTATCACAAAATCCCTGGAAAATAGTAAAAAATATAAATACAGTGTNTATATTAGATTACAATTTATTTCTATACTATATTATAACACCAAACATTTACACTACTTACAACATCATGTTGAACTTGAGAACCACGTCCTATGGTCAAATTAGTCAGTAAGTTTGTAGCTAATGTACCTAATGTTTCACCAGTAAAAATATATCTACATTGCAGTAATTTTGCAAAATTAATATACAAATCTCTGGAAGCTTTTGAAACAAAGTCAATTTTAGATGAAACTGACATACTATGTACAAGATCATTGAATTGAACACTTAAATTATTATTTACTACTGGAACTACATTGACTTCTGGAAGATCAATATCCTTCAATAAGTACTGTGCAATGTGACCTACATAAATGTTGAATTTATAGTGATTACATTTTTCTATCAAAGCTTTTGTCAATAATACAGCATCAGTTTTCTCCGACAATCCTGAAAATAAAAATGAAATTAATGTACAAAATTTATTTGAGTGTAACCATATAATTTTGTATTTATGTATTTAGTTCTTCTCACTGATAACTAACCAACAAGTGTATCTAGAAAATTGAATAGAACAACTCTTACCCATCAGATGAAAGAATATGGGCATAATTGATAACTTTTTATGGTTATTCAAAGTTATTCCATTGTGAATTAAATCCATTAATACTGTTGAACATGGCCCTCCAGATAAACATATTAGAACATTTTCATTCCCATTTAATATTTTATTCTTCCCAATGCATGCCCGAAATTTATGATTTATATTAATTTGAAAACATTCTGTACAATAGAGGTCTTTCTTCCTTAGAATTATACTTCCAGGCAAACCACATTTTTTGCAGTTGGACATTATTCTTTCTAAATTATAAACAACAAGAAATTAATAATATAATTTGTAACAAAAATTGTTACCAAATTTTTAGGTTATGTTATGGTAGATGACGTCATTGACATTGACAATTTGTTTGGTGATGATGGTGGTACTGGTGGTCAGTGTTGCCAGTGCATTACCGCAGCAAAATTTTTATAAATGTTGTGCTTTAGAGAGTCGAGAGTATAGCAGATAATTAGTCCATCGTGAGCAGAAATTTGTCCACTAATAGCAAAATTCGTTCAAATTATAGTTTTAAAGTTATTAGGATAAAACAGATTTTGCTGGGGTAATGTTTGAAACATTACCCTGGCAAATTTTTTTTTTGAAAGTCGTTCTATCCCGGAACCAAATAAATGGATAGATAGCTTTTGTTGCGTAGTAATTTGTCCACGAATAGCAAAATTTGTTCGTGTTCCGGTTTTCAAGTTATTCAGAATTTTGCTGGGGTAATGTTTTGTGATGTCCCAGATCTCGTAAATGGCTCAACGCAGAAGTTTGAAAAAAATACCAATGATAGACCTTGATATGTCCAAATTAGTTCAAGCCAAGTTCAAGCATTAATTATTGATTTGAATGATAAACATCAGTGTAATTAAATGATTTCGAAAATCAGTTAAAACGGATTTGTGAGTAAACCAGTACTCTTACAATCGAATAAAAAGGTGTAGCATGTACCCTTGGTATACCTTTATAACCACAGTAAATATAAATGATGTGGCTTTGCGCAAAAGAGAGATTTCAAGAAATTTAATTTATTTGAACAGTCTTACTTTCGTGGCCGAATACGCAATTCCCTTATAACAAGGGAACATGGCATACAATGCACAAATTAAAATGTTCCTTGAATAAGCTATCCTGTTAATTTCAGCTTTATATTACGACTTAAAAGAAAGTTATTGAACTGCAAAAATTATCAGGAATTCTTCTATAAGCCAATCAAATTATAAAGGTTACAGAAAAGCATACATACAGGTATACTTCGCAAATTGGTATTTTTTTCAAACTTCTGCGTTGAACCATTTACGAGATCTGGGACATCACAAAACATTACCCCAGCAAAATTCTGAATAACTTGAGAACCGGAACACGAACCAATTTTGCTATACGTGGACAAATTATTACGCAACAAAAGCTATCTATCCATGTATTTGGTTCCGGGATAGAACGACTTTAAAAAAAAAATTTTGCTGGGGTAACGTTTCAAACATTACCCCAGCAAAATCTGTTTTTTCCTAATAACTTTAAAACTATAATTTGAACGAATTTTGCTAATTGGACAAATTTCTGCTCACGATGGACTAATGGGCTAGTTTCCTAAAAAAAATTTTTTAGTCCGTCATGTTTAATATCAAAAAATATTGGACACATACCTATATGGGTCATTCCACAAAAATATGTCAACTCTTAGTCCGCGCCACATTTCACATGAAATATTTGTTAATATTTTATTCCAAAATTGTTAAATAACAGCTCGCAATGTGCTTTATTCATCACCCATTTATATTTTTNACGACTATAAAAAGATTTTAGCAATTTAATTCACAAAATCAATTGCACACATTTAAAATAAAGTTTGTTTACACTTTGACAGCAATAGACTGACATGCAATGTGACATGTCAATGAAGTTTTCAGTTACTGTTGCCATTAAAAGAAATTAGTACCATTAGTTTTCCGCAACATGGCGAGGGTTTTTATGTTCAAGCCCCCCTAGACAAAACGCACTTTTTGATCGAATCGAAAATCGAATCCGTCAAAACTCCATACAAAAAAGGGGCTTTTCGACCACTTTGCGACTGGTTTGCGATTATAATTTGCACTTTGTCTAGACCCACTGGTCAGGCCACAGATATGGATTAGAGTAGATACAGCAAGTTGATCGTCAAAGCGTGCCATTCCGATATGTCCAAATGGACATACATGGTCGAGTGATGTTCATGTAATCCGATTACAACAATCGGTTACGATGATTTTACGAGGACAGTAGTACGAACACGGTAGAAAGAATAAATTATTTACGGATTGAGAATTGCAATTAACAGCACAAGTAACAAATAATTAATTAGAATAAAGAAGAAGTATAAAGTAGCATTGTTTTTAATACATATGCTGCGATGTACTCTTAAGAGTTAAAACCATGGTCCCTGTATGTGGTGCACTCATATGGTATGAGTCATACCGATCCCAAGGAACCGTACTTACTCATAACAATAAGACACACACTGATCCATGTATCATGCACTTGACAAATATTCTTAAAACGCTGGTAGGGTAAAAAAAATAACGAGATTTGACGAT